>NC_135834.1:1895007-2107507 GCF_964213995.1 Mustelus asterias | reverse complement strand
ACACACACACACACACACCACACCACACACACACACACACACCACACCACACACACACACACCACACACACACACACACACACACACAGTAACACCCGGATTTCACAGGTTATTTCCAACCTTCTGCTTTGCAGAGTTTTACCAACTCTGGTTTCTCAGATCGACTCCCTCGCACGACCATCTTGTTTACTTTGGACAATACAGGGTCTCTTTCTGTTCACATCTTTGTGTGTTTAGCAGAGACTGGTAAGGACACCGGGTACAGAACCAGTGTGATCTCTTGAGGAACCGATGGTGCTGCTACTGTTTGTGACAAAGGTAACCAGTTCAGTGCGTGTGCGTGTGATATCTGTGGCCCAGGGTGATGCTGAAATGTATACCTGTACACTGACAACAAAAGAACCCGTCTCCGTACCCTTGCTGAGGCAATTGGTGGCACCAGCTTATCTTCTCTGAATAGACCTCACAATGGCTTGTGGTCTGAGACTGTTGTAATATATCGGCCATAATTACACCGATGGAACTTTTTGACCGTGTCGATGACCACAAGCTTTCCTTGTCTATTTGGGAGTTTTCCCTCTCCACATTGGACAATGTTCTTGAAGCGAAGGTGATGGACATTTCTGCTCCATCAGACATCCGGTGGAACAAAACAGCTCCCAGTCCATAGGGTGAAGCATCGCAGGTTACGATCAAGGGTTAGGCTGGATCAAAGGGCACCAACAAGGCAGCAGGGCCTGTTTCACTTTGACTAAAGCTTTCTCCTGTTCTTTTCTCCATTTCCATCTTTGGGGTTTTGTTAACAGTTGCACTGGGGCTAAAACATTATTTAAAAATCGGCCATGGTAACTTACCATCCCCAGAAATGATTTCAGCTCCGATACATCTTTTGGCTGCGGGACCTCCTTCGTGGATTTGACCTTTTCTTCCGAGGGATGTAGTCCTTTTTGAATCGACCCTGAATCCTAAGTAGGTAACTTCCCCTGATGAAACTGTACATTTTCCCGTCTCAGCTAAACCCCCGATTCCTTAAACTGTCTCAATACTTCTAAATTCATAGAATCATAGAATCTCTACAGTCCAGAAGGAGGCCATTCGGCCCATTGAGTCTGTACCGACCACAATCCCACCCAGGCCCTATTCCCGTCACCCCTCAAATTTACCCTGCGAGTCCCCCTGACACTAGGGGTAATTTAGCACGGCCAATCAACCTGACCCGCACATCTTTGAACTGTGGGAGGAAACTGGAGCACCCAGAACCCACGCAGACACGGGGAGAACATGCAGACTCGATACAGACAGTGACCGGGAATTGAACCCGGATTCCTGGCGCTGTGAGGCAGCAGTGCCAACCACTATGTTCTTCAGGTGTGGTACCAGTGATTAGTACGTTGTCCAGATAAATCACGACATTGGAGATGTACTCTCCATCCTACATTGGAAAATGGCACAGGCTGATGAGGTTCCAGAAAGCAATCATAGAATCATAGAATCCTACAGTGCAGAAGGAGGCCATTCAGCCCATCGAGCCTGCACCGACCACAATCCCACCCAGGCCCTATCCCCATAACCCCATGCATTTACCCTAGCTAGTCCCCCTGACACTAAAGGGGAATTTAGCATGGCCAGTCCACCCAACCTGCACATCTTTGGAGTGTGGGAGGAAACCGGAGCACCCGGAGGAAACCCACACAGACACGGGGAGAATGTGCAGACTCCGCACAGACAGTGACCCAAGCCGGGAACTGAACCTGGGTCCCTGGCGCCGTGAGGCAGCAGCGCGAACCACCGCGCCGCCCCTGTAAACTGGTACAAACCCTCGTGTGTGTTGATTGTCACCAGCTTTTGCGAGTCCTCATCCAATTCAAACCAGCCAATTTTGGAGAAATGTTAAGGGACAGGTTGGTCTTTGGGATAATCAGCCTAATCATACAAAAGGCACGGCTGAGGTCCAATTGAGTATATTTTAAACCTCCGGCTAGTTTAGCGCAGAGATCTTCTCGGAATGGGGTACCCGTCTATCTGCGCTCCTTTATCGACAGTTAATTTGTAATCGCTGCAAATTCTTACTGTCTGATCCAGTTTTAAAGTGGGGACTACGAGTGCAGCTCATTTGGAGAATTGTACGGACTTCATCATATCTAAATCTTCCAGCGTCTTCAGCTCAACTTCAACCTTCTGATGAAGGGTATAAGGCATCCAGCGGGCCTGAAAGAGTTTCAGCTTTGCATCCGGATTCAGAGAGATTTTCTGGGCGATTTTCCCAAAACAAAACCCCACTAAGGGCAGGATTTTACGGCGGGCGAGACCGGAAATTCCCGCCCGAGGTCAACGGAGATTTCTGCTGTTGGACCCTCGCCCGCTCCGATTTTAGGGTGGGCGAGATGGTAGAGTTCTGGCCTGAGTGTCCAACAGGAGATTTTCTCACCCGTTCTTTGGGCAAAATTAGTCCGTTGAATTTCCGCGAAGCACAGAGTTCGCCGGGGGATTCACGCTGGTAATGGGGTGGGGGCCTAATCCCGCCCGAGAAGCTGGCATCGGCGCGCTGAGCGTGCCACTGCGCATGTGGAGATTGGCGCGTGCATCACTGCCCTCCCCCCCGCCCCCATCGCTGACCTATCGATCGCCAGCCTCCCAATGGCTTCCCCAAGCACCCCACCACTCCCCATGGCCAGTGTCAATCGCCCCCTCCCTCCCCCACCACCACCGATCGAGCCGGCCCCAGAAAGCCCCGCCCCCTTGGCACCGCCCGATGCCCGGTGGTCGGTGCCAGGCATTGTTAGCATATTGCAATCAGCTTTGCGCAGTTTCCCAACAGAGATCTTGCCCACGTCAGAACCACTCTTCAGCCCACATGTTGCACCTCTTCTATCGTGCTCTGCTGTGCCCGCTCTTGACCACAGCTGTTTCCTGCTACAAAAGACTAAACTAATTTGACATGCCTTGCAACTCATTTACATCCTGTTTCATGCCTTCAGTCGCCTGTGGGAGGCCCACAGCTTTCTCGAAAGAGATTTTGGTCTCCGCCAGTAACCTTTTTTGTCTGATTTGGCTGTTTATCCCAAGGACCAACCTGTCCCTTAACATTTCTCCTAACGCTAGGCCGAACTCGCAGTGCTCTGCCAACCCTGCAAGTCTTGCAACGAATCCTGAGACTGTGCCCCCAGCTCTCGGACTGTTGTAGGAAGTTTGTATCTCAGTATAATGATTGAGCCACGGGGATTAAAATTATTTTTAACCAACTCCGCAATCTGGCCAAAAGACATTGGACAGGATTTTCCGGCTGCGCTCGCCGCAAGGCTGGAAAATCGCGCCCAAGGGCAATGGATCTTTGCATGGTCCGTGTCCTGCCCACTACGATTCCCGTGGCAGGCAGGATGGGTAAATTCCGCCCCTTGTGTCTGGAGTGTGTGGCGATGTTAAACTATAAATCTGTGGGTCGCAAATTAACCTTTCGCTTTTCTTTAACTCTTATTTCATTCGCTACGAAGAAGTAAAGTAGCCTTTTTATGTATTGTCTCCAGTTGCCTACTTCAGGGTCAAAGGGCGTGATCTTTCCAATCAAAGGCTTTGTAGTGAGTGAGTGTACCTTACTTGTTGATATTCTCGATGCTCAAGCTTCCTCCCCTTCTACCTGCACACCGTGATCCGCAACGACTTCAAACGTTTTTTCCTCGTCGCCAGTATAATAACTCGCAGGCGACTCGATGTGGCTTGAATGAACGAAGGCATCGTTGCCAACAACAAATATTGATAGAGACAAAAGACCAGAGTGAATTAACTGCCCAACTGAACAACTCTCCTCCAAGCTCCAACTGCGGGACCGACTCGACCCGGGGTACACTCTCTTCCTGATTGGCTCATCTCCCCACCTTGACAGTCCATAGGCTCCAGCTCAATCACGTGACCCCAGCGGTAACACCTCCTTAAAGGGCCAAACTACCACAGCTACCATCCAACTATGAAGTCAAGGAGATAAGAGAGAAACGAACGCAAAGTGCAAACCAACAAAGAAATAAAGCTGAGGCAGTGATCATGCAGCACGGTGGCACAATGGTTAGCACTGCTGCCTCACAGCGCCAGGGACCCGGGTTCGATTCCCGGCTTGGGTCACTGTCTGTGTGGAGTCTGCACGTTCTCCCCGTGTCTGCGTGGGTTTCCTCCGGGTGCTCTGGTTTCCTCCCACAGTCTGAAAGATGTGCGGGTTAGGGTGATTGGCCATGCTAAATTGTCCCTTAGTGTAACCCGAACAGGCGCCGGAGTGTGGCGACTTGGGGATTTTCACAGTAACTTCATTGCAGTGTTAATGTAAGCCAACTTGTGACACTAATAAATAAACTTTATAAAATTGTTTTGAATCATTGTTTTGTTTTATTCATTCGTGGGACATGGGCGTCGCTGGCTGGGCCAGCATTTATTGCCCATCCCTAGTTGCCCTGAGGGCAGGTGAGAGTCAACCACATTGCTGTGGCTCTGGAGTCACATGTAGGCCAGACCGGGTAAGGACGGCAGATTTCCTTCCCTAAAGGACATTAGTGACCCAGATGGGTTTTTCCGACAATGGTTCCATGGTCATCAGTAGATTCTTAATTCCAGATTTTTTTTATTGAATTCAAACTCCACCATCTGCTGTGGCGGGATTCGAACCCAGGTTCCTAGAGGATTAGCTGAGTTTCTGGATTAATAGCCTAGCGAGAATACCACGAGGCCATCGCCTCCCCGATGTCTCCACAAGGCTGCAACGTTGCCTATGGAAAATTGAGGTGCTGGCGTTGAGCTTCACTGGAAGGCTGTCAGCAGGTCAAGGAGGGAAAGGTCAGAGTCGAAGCAACGTAGAGAATTAGAATGAGAGGCAACAGGAAGTTCACGGTTCCAGACTGAACAGAGATGGTTGGTGAAGCAGTGGCCCAGTCTGCGTTTGGTCCCGCAAGTACAAGTGTTTTTCGCATTATCTGCAAGACACAAGTTAAAAGACAAAGCTATAGCAAAGTATCATTGGGTCAGTTAATGATTCAGGAGCTGCCAGGCCTCGATATGAGGCCCACTCAAACAGGCTTTGATAATTTAGCAAAAATAGACAGCACACATCATAAGAGCAGGCAGTGAGAGGGCAGTGTAAATGCGCCTCTGTTCTCAGTTTACTCTCAAAATCCAACATCTCATTACCTCAGCGCTCTCCAGGTCCCTAACTGTTCTCAGATGGTGGGGGAAGATGTTCCGACCTCAGGTTGACAAGCCAGGTCTGAATGAGAAGCAGCTTCTCTAATTGCTATGATGTGGAGATGCCGGTGTTGGACTGGGGTGGGAACAGTAAGAAGTCTCACAACACCAGGTTCAAGTCCCCCAACAGGTATCACGAGCTTTCACAGCGCTGCCCCTTCATCAGGTGAGTGTAAGCCCAGATTAAATGGTGGGGGTTACATGTAGTGTGACATAAACCCAAGAACGGCCTCAAACGGGATCATGTCACATTTCATGTAACCCCCCCCCACCATTTGACCTGGAGTTTGGAGGGGTTTGACAGTACGCTTGTAGTGTTGGTGAGAAGAGTTGTGTAATTGATAAATATTTCCAGCTGCTTCTGCAGTGATATCTCAATCTATTGGACTTTAGCAAGGCCTTTGACAAGGTATCGCATGGTAGGTTGTTGCATAAGGTTAAATCTCATGGGATCCAGGGTGAGGTATCTAAATGGATACAAAATTGGCTTCTTGACAGAAGCCAGAGGGTGGTTGTAGAGGGTTTTTCAAACTGGAGACCTGTGACCAGCGGTGTGCCTCAGGGATCAGTGCTGGGTCCACTGTTATTTGTCATTTATATTAATGATTTGGATGAGAATATAGGGGACATGGTTAGTAAGTTTGCAGATGACACCAAGATTGGTGGCATACTGGACAGTGAGGAAGGTTATCTCCAATTGCAGCGGGATCTTGGTCAATTGGGCCAGTGGGCTGACGAATGGCAGATGGAGTTTAATTTAGACAAATGCGAAGTGACGTATTTTGGTAGATTGAACCAGGGCAGGACTTACTCAGTTAATGGTAGGGCGTTGAGGAGAGTTACAGAACAAAGAGATCTAGGGGTACATGTTCATAGCTCCTTGAAAGTGGAGTCACAGGTGGACAGAGTGGTGAAGAAGGCATTCGGAATGCTTGGTTTCATCGTTCAGAACATTGAATACAGGAGTTGGGACGTCTTGTTGAAGTTGTACAAGACATTGGTAAGGCCACACTTGGAATACTGTGTACAGTTCTGGTCACCCTATTATAGAAAGGCTATTATTAAACTAGAAAGAGTGCAGAAAAGATTTACTAGGATGCTACCAGGACTTGATGGATTGAGTTATAAGGAGAGGCTGGATAGACTGGGACTTTTTTCTCTGGAACCTAGGAGGCTGAGGGGTGACCTTATAGAGGTCTATAAAATAATGAGGGGCACAGATCAGCGAGATAGTCAATATCTTTTCCCAAAGGTAGGGGAGTCTCAAACTAGAGGACATAGGTCTAAGGTGAGAGGGGAGAGATACAAAAGGGTTCAGAGGGGCAATTATTTCACACAGAGGGTGGTGAGTGTCTGGAACGAGCTGCCAGAGGCAGTAGTAGAGGCGGGTACAATTTTGTCTTTTGAAAAGCATTTAGACAGTTACATGGGTGCGATGGGTATAGAGGGATATGGGCCAAATGCGGGCAATTGGGATTAGAACATAGAACATAGAACATTACAGCGCAGAACAGGCCCTTCGGCCCACGATGTTGCACCGACCAGTTAAAAAAAAAAACTGTGACCCTCCAACCTAAACCAATTTCTTTTCGTCCATGAACCTATCTACGGATCTCTTAAACGCCCCCAAACTAGGCGCATTTACAACTGATGCTGGCAGGGCATTCCAATCCCTCACCACCCTCTGGGTAAAGAACCTACCCCTGACATCGGTTCTATAACTACCCCCCCTCAATTTAAAGCCATGCCCCCTCGTGCTGGATTTCTCCATCAGAGGAAAAAGGCTATCACTATCCACCCTATCTAAACCTCTAATCATCTTATATGTTTCAATAAGATCCCCTCTTAGCCGCCGCCTTTCCAGCGAAAACAATCCCAAATCCCTCAGCCTCTCCTCATAGGATTTCCCCTCCATACCAGGCAACATCCTGGTAAACCTCCTCTGCACCCTCTCCAAAGCCTCCACATCCTTCCTGTAATGTGGGGACCAGAACTGCACACAGTACTCCAAGTGCGGCCGCACCAGAGTTGTGTACAGTTGCAACATAACGCTACGACTCCTAAATTCAATCCCCCTACCAATAAACGCCAAGACACCATATGCCTTCTTAACAACCTTATCTACTTGATTCCCAACTTTCAGGGATCTATGCACACATACACCTAGATCCCTCTGCTCCTCCACACTATTCAAAGTCCTCCCGTTAGCCCTATACTCAACACATCTGTTATTCCTACCAAAGTGAATTACCTCACACTTCTCCGCATTAAACTCCATCCGCCACCTCTCGGCCCAACTTTGCAACCTGTCTAAGTCTTCCTGCAAACTACGACACCCTTCCTCACTGTCTACCACACCACCGACTTTGGTGTCATCAGCAAATTTGCTAATCCACCCAACTATACCCTCATCCAGATCATTAATAAATATTACAAACAGCAGTGGCCCCAAAACAGATCCCTGAGGTACACCACTTGTAACCGCACTCCATGATGAATATTTACTATCAACCACCACCCTCTGTTTCCTATCCGCTAGCCAATTCCTGATCCAATTTCCTAGATCACCCCCAATCCCATACATCTGCATTTTCTGCAGAAGCCTACCATGGTGAACCTTATCAAACGCCTTACTAAAATCCATATATACCACGTCCACTGCCTTGCCCCCATCCACCTCCTTGGTCACTTTCTCAAAAAACTCAATAAGGTTAGTAAGGCACGACCTACCTGCCACAAAACCATGCTGACTATCACCTATCAATTCATTACTCTCCAAATAACTATAAATCCTATCCCTTATAATTTTTTCCAACATCTTGCCGACAACAGAAGTGAGACTCACCGGTCTATAATTCCCGGGGAAGTCTCTGTTCCCCTTCTTAAACAATGGGACAACATTCGCTAACCTCCAATCTTCTGGTACTATACCAGAGGCCAACGACGACCTGAAGATCAGAGCCAGAGGCTCTGCAATCACTTCTCTTGCCTCCCAGAGAATCCTTGGATAAATCCCATCCGGACCAGGGGATTTATCTATTTTCAGACCCTCCAGAATATCCTGCACATCCTCCTTATCAACTGTAATACTGTCTATTCTACTCCCCTGCAACCCAGTGTCCTCCTCAGCTATATTCATGTCCCCTTGCGTGAACACCGAAGAGAAATATTGGTTCAATGCTTCACCAATCTCCTCCGGTTCCACACATAACTTCCCTCTGCCATCTATAACTGGCCCTAAACTTGCCCTAACCAACCTTCTGTTCTTGACATACCTATAGAACGCCTTAGGATTCTCTTTAACCCTATCCGCCAAAGTCTTCTCATGTCCCCTTTTAGCCCTTCTAAGCTCGCTCTTCAACTCCCTCTTAGCCAATCTAAAGCTTTCTAGTGCACTACCCGAGTGCTCACGTCTCATCCGAACATAAGCCTCCTTTTTCTTTTTAACCAACAAAGAAACTTTTTTGGTGCACCACGGTTCCCTAGCCCTACCAATTCCTCCTTGCCTGACAGGGACATACCTATCACAGACTCGCAGTAGCTGCTCCTTGAAAAAACTCCACATGTCGGACGTTCCCAGTCCCTGTAATCTCCTAGTCCAACCTATGTTTCCTAATTCTCTCCTAATAGCCTCATAATTACCCTTCCCCCAGCTAAAACCACTGGCCCGAGGTTCATGCCTATCCCTTTCCATCACTAAGGTGAACGTAACCGAATTGTGGTCACTATCACCAAAATGCACACCAACTTCCAAGTCTAGCACCTGGTCTGGCTCATTTCCCAGCACCAGATCCAATATAGCCTCACCTCTAGTTGGCCTGTCTACATACTGAGTCAAAAAACCTTCCTGCACGCTTTGAACAAAAACTGACCCCTCTAACGAGCTAGAGCTATAACAATTCCAGTCAATATTAGTCAAGTTAAAATCCCCCATAACAATTGCCCTATTACTTTCACTCCTAAGCAGGATTGACTCCGCAATCCTTTCCTCAACCTCTCTAGAACTTTTAGGAGGTCTATAAAAGACTCCCAACAGGGTGACCTCTCCTCTCCTATTTCTAATCTCCGCCCATACTACCTCAACAGATAAGTCCTCATCAAACCTCCTCTCTGACACTGTGATACAATCTCTGACCAATAATGCTACCCCTCCCCCTCTTCTACCTCCTTCCCTACTTCGACTAAAACATTTGAACCCCGGGACCTGCAGCATCCATTCCTGCCCCTGCTCTATCCATGTCTCTGAAATAGCCACAACATCGAAGTCCCAGGTACTGATCCACGCTGCAAGTTCACCCACTTTATTGCGAATACTCCTGGCATTGAAGTATACACATTTCAAACCCTGCTCCACCCCACCTCTGCAATGCCGTGCATTGCAGTCCCCATCCATGCATCCCTCACTTTCAGCCCCACTACTCAGGATCCCTCCCCCCCCCCGAATCAGTTTAAACCTCCCTGCATGGCCTTAGCAAATTTACCCCCCAGGATATTGGTCCCCTTCTGATTAAGGTGTAGACCATCCTTCTCATAGAGGTCACACCTTCCCCAGTACGAGCCCCAATTGCTTAAGTACCTGAACCCCTCCCTCCTGCACCATCCCCTCAGCCATGAATTCAAACCTTCCCTCTCCCTATTCCTCTCTAAACTATCCCGTGGTACAGGCAAGAGTCCAGAGATAACCACTCTGTCAGTCTTGGCCTTTAGTTTCCACCCCAACTCCATAAATCCCTGCCTAATATCCCCTTCCCCTATCCTCCCTATGTCGTGTGTCCCCACATGTACAATAACTTGTGGTTTATCTCCCTCCCCCCTAAGAGTCCTGAATACCCTGTCAGACACATCCCGGACCCCAGCCCCTGGTAGGCAACACACCAACCCTGAGTCCCTACCTTTAGTTCCGACCCTCCTATCTGTCCCCTTAATTGTGGAGTCCCCAATCACAAGGCCCAGTCTTTTACAGCCCCTAACCACCTGAGCTTTCTCACTCGGCTCACCCCCAGAGATCTGCTCTCTATGCTCAGTTGATTCCTCCTCAACTGTAGCCTCCAGCACCGAAAACCTATTATGGAGGGGAACCGCCCCAGGGGATTGTCTTCCCGATTGCTTCTTACCCCTCCTCCTGGCATTGACCCAAGCCTCATTTCTAGGAGTTACTATTTCTCTATAACTCCTATCAACTTCCACCTCCGCCTCCCGAATTATGCGGAGTTCCTCTAACTCCCCCTCCATCTCCTTTACACGCTCCTCCAGAAGCTGCAATCTAATGCACTTCTTACAACTAAAATCTCCTGAAACACTACTGGATTTCCTCACCACATACATCCCACAGGAGATGCAGCATACTGCCTGAACTGCCATCCCTGAAGCCATTACCAGCAAGAAAAAAAGAAAACAAAAAACTTCCCCACACTTATAATTAGGTTAGAGGAGGATGGAAGGGTGGGATCCTCTACCAGTGTAGAGGATCGGGTATCTCCTCTGCACCAATTTATAGGGCTAGGGGCCCGAGAGAAAAAAAAAAACTACAGCTACCGGCAGGCTTCGCGATGCGGCCTTCCGGTTTCCGTTAATTACAAAAAACCTCCCGAAAATTAGACAAAAAAAAACCCAGAATTTACTCACAGTCCGCGCTCTCTCTCTCACCGCTCACAGTCTCCACCCCGCAGGTCCGCTCCCAGAGGAACACTGAGGCCGATACCCCGAGGCGAGTACTTATAAGGTAAGTGAGAGAAAAAAAAAACTACAGCTACCGGCAGGCTTCGCGATGCGGCCTTCCGGTTTCCGTTAATTACAAAAAACCTCCCGAAAAGGATTAGTTTAGGGGTTTAAAAAAAGGGCGGCATGGACAAGTTGGGCCGAAGGGCCTGTTTCCATGCTGTAAACCTCTATGACTCTATAATGACTAGTCAAATGAATAAAGGAATGCATAAACAATGCCACCACTACCTATGTTCATGTACAGTTATAAGCTTTATGTGATTTTACAGTGTTTTGAATGGAAATGGAAACAGCCCACCCATTCAAAGTACAGACTGAGCCTGTCCCTATGGCTTTTATTCCACTACTCACTGCACAGAGCTCCATTATTTCCCTGAATACAGTGACTATTTTTGTCCAAATGTATTTCTGTCACATGAACTGATGAATGACACTCACCTAAAGACAGCTACAAAAGCAACCCACTACACAAATATAGTAAAATACAGGTATGGTGGCCTAGTGGTTCGCACTGCTGCCTCGCAGTGCCAGGGACCCAGGGCTCGGGTCACTGTCTGTGTGGAATTTGCATGTTCTCCCCGTGTCTGCGTGGGTTTCCTCTGAGTGCTCTGGTTTCCTTCCACAGTCCGAAAGAGGTGCTGGTTGGATGCATTGGCCATGGTAAAATCTCCCTTAGTGTCCAAAGGTGCATAGGTCAGGTGGATTGGCCATGCTAAATTGCCCCTTAGTGTCCAAAGATGTGCAGGTTAGGTGGATTGGCCATGCTAAATTGCCCCTAAGTGTCCAAAGATGTGCAGGTTGGGTGGATTGGCCATGCTAAATTGCCCCTTAGTGTCCAAAGATGTGTAGGTTAGGTGGATTGGCCATGGTAAATTGCCCCTTAGTGTCCAAAGGTGTGTAGGTTAGGTGGATTGGCCATGGTAAATTGCCCCTTAGTGTCCAAAGGTGTGCAGGTTAGGTGGATTGGCCATGATAAATTGCCCCTTAGTGTCCAAAGATGTGCAGGTTAGGTGGATTGGCCATGGTAAATTGCCCCTTAGTGTCCAAAGGTGTGTAGGTCAGGTGGATTGGCCATGCTAATTTGTCCCTTAGTGCCAGGAGGGCAAGTAGGGCGAATATGTGGGGTTCCGGGGATAGGCCCAGGTTGGGATCGTTGATGGTTCAGGCTCGATGGGTTGAATAGCCACCTTCTGCACTGTCGGAATTCTGTGACTTGCATGGAGCTGGCACGTAAGGAATAACCAGTTTTCGAGCAGTGGGATTGGAAGAATGAATGCGAATTCCCGATTCCCAAGTTTGTTTTAGCCACTGTAAACGGACAATGGGTATTTGATCCTCAATAACTATTGTTCCATATCGTCAGAAGTTCCAGGAGAACCGTGTAACCATTAGCACGATGTGGGGAAGGAAACTCTCATTGTTCGCAGCTGGAAGCGGGAGTTAACCCTGCTTTGGCATCCTCATAGAAATCATAGAAACCCTACAGTACAGAAAGAGGCCATTCGGCCCATCGAGTCTGCACCGACCACAATCCCACCCAGGCCCTACCCCCATATCCCTACATATTTTACCCACTAATCCCTCTAACCTATGTATCTCAGGACACTAAGGGGCAATTTTAGCATGGCCAATCAACCTAACCCGCACATCTTTGGGAGGAAACCGGAGCACCCGGAGGAAACCCACGGAGACACGAGGAGAATGTGCAAACTCCACAAAGACACAAGCCGGGAATCGAACCCAGGTCCCTGGAGCTGTGAAGCAGCAGTGCTAACCACTGTGCTACCGTGCTACTGACTGTTGACAGGAAGCTCAAATTCTCTCTTTTTCCCTTTCCTCCCTGTCTTTTCCTTTCCCTCCCACCTGCCATTCAAGCAGATTCATTTGTAATTGAATTCTAGCCATTTCCAAAGATCCCGACTGGTAAAGTTAAGTGCTGAGCTATCGCCGCAATTATCTCCCCCTTCCTTGCGCCGTCAGGTCATGTCAGCTGTGTTTGCCAATTCCGAAAGCTTTGTTTTAGTCACCGTGAGTGACTTCCTCCACCCCCAGGAACTTTTTAAACCTCTGAAAGAGCCATTATTCCACAAGGCACTCCTTATTTTAACCTGAATACAACCTGAACAGAAAACATGAATATGCTTACCACTTACTTGCCAGAACTCGACCACACTGCCCGCCACGAGCGGGAGAGGGGCAGACAACAGAAATGTCCGTCGACCTCGGGTGGGATTTCCTGGTCTCGCTCGAGTGAGGCTGCCCACTCTTTTTGAGTCCAATAATCCCAAAGCAAGCAAGGAATATCGATTTTAATCCCAGATGAGCCCCCAATTGTTATAATCCAGGTCAGAAACTCCAAGGTGTTTTACAAAGTCAGCCTAGTCCATAGGTTTTGCACTTTGAATTTGGGTACGCATAAGATGTTTCACTCCAGGTCTGATTCAAGTGACTCACTGGGGAGCTTTTATCAAACAACGTTTATTTAAGAACACAGTTGAACTATAATAAAAACAATTAGCAACAAGTTTCACCAATTACAATGAAAATAACATGATATTGTATAAACCTTAACAGCGAAGAATATTGTTCCAATCAAACAAACATCTCTACAAACATACACCCTGTTCTAGGCTTAGCACAGAAAGCAAGTCTGCTCACGTGATGCTGAATTTTGCAGCTTTGCAACACCTGCTCTGAATCAGTCCTTTTGATGGAGAATTGAAACTCTGACTCCCCCGTCCTGGAGGTTCCAGCACACCTCTAGGGAGAGATAGAGCCACTGCTGGCCACTGGCTTCCAGCTGGCAAACCACTGACAGCGGAATTTTCACTCCAGAGAGAGAGGCTGGAAAGACTGCTTTCAGTCTGCAGCCCAAACAGCCTCTAACTAGCCAGCAGAATTTCCAACAGCAGGGAGAGAGACACAAACACTGTTTTCAGTCTGGAGCCCAAACAGCCTCTAACTAGCCAGCAGAATTTCCAACAGCAGGGAGAGAGACGCAAACACTGTTTTCAGTCTGGAGCCCAAACAGCTTCTACCAAACTGAAACTAACCCTTGGATTTTCCCTGTGACAACAAGACTGTCCCAAGGTGCCACCTGACCTGTCAATCATTTTTCCCCCAACAATTCAAAATAGGGTCACAAACTTCAGGACACTACATTAGGCCCAGACTAAAAATAAACAAGATGCCCATTATATTGCTTCAGCAACAATAAAAGAAACCGGTACAGACATCACGGTGCCAAACCCAAAAGGCCAGACCTGCTTGAAAAGACTTGTGCAGATAACCTGATTGAAATACACTTCTTAAAGGCACAGTATCGTCACACTGGTCATCTCAGGACCCTGAAGGACATTCTAGAACAAGAGGCCATAGGCTTTGGCTAACTGGGGGGCAGATTTAAAACAGAAATGAGAAGGAATTACTTCACTCAAAGGGTGGTGTTTCCATGGAGTTCTCTGCCCCAGAGTGTAGTGGATGAGAGAACACATAACACCTTTAAGGAGGAGCTAGATAGGTTTTTAATTAGGAGAGGGGTGAAGGGGGGGAAGTGGGGATGAGGCCGAGAGGAGATCAACGGTGATCATATTGAATGGTGGAGCAGGCTCGAGGGGCTGAATGGCCAGCTCCTGCTCCTAGTTATTATGTCATCAGTCACATGTCATGCTGATAGCTCCACCAATGATGATGTCCTACTCTACGTACCACACTGTCGGAATTTTGCTTCTTCCTCTGCACAGGGTTAACACCAAAACAGTATGTGATTTGCAAATGTTGCTGATCACTCCAAATCAATTCTCGCTCAACATTCTTGTCTGACAGTGGGCCCTGGTGTTTAGAAACATAGAATCCCTGCAGCATAGAAAGAGGCCATCCAGCCCATCGAGTCTGTACTGACTGCCTGACAGCCCATCCCACACAGGCCCTCTCCTTTGTCCAATCCCAATCACACCACACATTTACCCTGGCCAATCCACCTAACCTGCACATCTTTGGACACTAAGGGACAATTTAGCATGGCCAATCCACCTAACCTGCACATCTTTGGACACTAAGGGACAATTTAGCATGGCCAATCCACCTAACCTGCACATCTTTGGACACTAAGGGACAATTTAGCATGGCCAATCCACCTAACCTGCACATCTTTGGACACTAAAGGACAATTTAGCATGGCCGATCCACCTAACCTTCACATCTTTGGACACTAAAGGACAATTTAGCATGGCCAATCCACCTAACCTGCACATCTTTGGACACTAAGGGACAATTTAGCATGGCCAATCCACCTAACCTGCACATCTTTGGACACTAAAGGACAATTTAGCATGGCCGATCCACCTAACCTTCACATCTTTGGACACTAAAGGACAATTTAGCATGGCCAATCCACCTAACCTGCACATCTTTGGACACTAAGGGACAATTTAGCATGGCCAATCCACCTAACCTGCACATCTTTGGACACTAAGGGACAATTTAGCATGGCCGATCCACCTAACCTTCACATCTTTGGACACTAAAGGACAATTTAGCATGGCCAATCCACCGAACCTGCACATCTTCGTCTGTGCTAGCTGCGGAAGGGACAGTCACTCGCGAATCAGCCTCTACAGCCACAACAGACCATGTCCAACACACAAGCTTTTTATTCTTTCGTGAGACATGGGCGTCGCTGGCTGGGCCAGCATTTATTGTCCATTCCTGGTTGCCCTGAGGGCAGTTGAAAGTCAACCACATTGATGTGGCTCTGGAGTCACATACAGACCAGACCAGGTAAGGACAGCAGGTTTCCTTCCCTAAAGGGACATCAGTGAACCAGACGGGTTTTTCCAACAATTGACAATGGTTCCACGGTCATCAGTGGATTCTTAATTCCAGATATTGTTTATTAAATTCAAATTCCACATGTCCCTGTCGACATCAACGGGGACAAAGTAGAAAGGGTCGAGAGCTTCAAGTTTTTAGGTGTCCAGATCACCAACAACCTGTCCTGGTCCCCTCATGCCGACACTATAGTTAAGAAAGCCACCAACGCCTCTACTTTCTCAGAAGACTGAGGAAATTTGGCATGTCAGCTACAACTCTCACCAACTTTTACAGATGCACCATAGAAAGCATTCTTTCTGGTTGTATCACAGCTTGGTATGGCTCCTGCTCCCCAAGACCGCAAGGAACTACAAAGGGTCGTGAATGTAGCCCAATCCATCACGCAAACCAGCCTCCCATCCATTGACTCTGTCTACACTTCCCGCTGCCTCGGCAAAGCAGCCAGCATAATTAAGGACCCCACACACCCCAGATATACTCTTGTTGTACCTGTTAATCTCAGATACTTTCAACCAGTTTACTTACTCCAAGGTTTTACCCCGGTGCCCTTATTTGCAAGGTGGACAAAGGACAAACACAAGTAAAGATTCAACAAGTTTATTAAATAACACTATTAACCCTTAAATTACCCACATAAAACAAGAGGATACCCCAGCAGATTCAAGTATACTACCCGTAAAGATGGCTTGGTTAAACTGCAGGCCCGATTCTCTGAGTCCCTCTGGTCTGTTGTCACGAAGGTGAGTCTCGATGGCCGCTTCTTCCTTCCTTCCTTGTCTGGTCAGTCTTCTGAATGGTCACGGCTGTCTCCCCTGTCGAGTCTTCGCTCCTTGTGCCTCTGAGTGTGTCCCTTTATCCCCAGCCTGCTTGCCTTTCCAGAAACTTCTCTGGCTTCTGGCCAATGAGGTCCCAGGAGGGGGTTCCAATACCCAGTGGGTTTCTTGATGTCTGCCTGACAGGACACCAGGGTCCGCCCCCCAGGTGTCCATCTCCATGTTGTTGAACTTGTTATCAGGTAAGGTTTCTACAGGATCTCTTGGTGACAGAAAGTCTGGCCCGATCTGGGCTTCTAACAATAGACCGATGCATTTCAATGAGGTGCCATGATCTCCTGCTAAGTCTCAAGTAGAGTGTAACGACCTTTGATGGGTGGTTGATGGGTCAGGCACAGACACATTTGTGTATTGTACAATTGGCCTGCCTGCGGTTTGACTGTGTTTGATTTCCATGTGCCTAATTCTTTAATTTAGGATATCCAATTTTATCAGCCTTAAAACTAGGCCCTGTTTATATCACCACACTCTCTTCCACCTTCTTCCGTCGGGAAAAAGATACAAAAGTCTGAGATCACATACCAACCGACTCAAGAACAGCTTCTTCCCTGCTGTTGTCAGACTTTTGAGTGGACCTACCTCACATTAAGCTGATGTTTCTCTACACCTGAGCTATGACTGTAACACTACGTTCTGCACCCTCTCCTTTCCTTCTCCCCTATGTACTCGATGAACGGTATGCTTTGTCTGTATAGCGCACAAGAAACAATATCTTTCGCTGTATCCCAATACAGGTGACAATAATAAATCAAATCAAAGACTAGCTGCCGTGGTGGGATTCGAACCGGGGTCCCCAGAACATTAGCTGAGTTTCTGGATTAATAGTGACAATACCACTAGGCTCTCCAAGTGACAGATACTCCCCGGACTCAGGCCATCGCCCCCTGAGATGGGCGAAGGCCTGTACTGTTGGCCATCCTAATGTCACCCATATAAAAATCTTTAACTGGCCCTCTATAAAACTGGCATGTGGGGAATGCCAGGACATGCCCACCTCCTGGCACCTCACATCATGCCTCATTAAAACGGGCAGGCGCTCTGACACCGTGCAGTGGTCATGTGATCTCCAGTGAAATGTCTCAGTTGCAGTCGATAGCAACTACACCTGGATATGAAAAAGCACAGTCAGTATCTATTGGAAAGAAGCGGGTTCTCATTCCTGTCTTGTCCATTCACAAAATAAATAACATTTCCCGAGAAAATCCTCCTGGTGCTATTTTCTGGTTAGCTGTGCAAGGCAGCTACCCCTAGTGACCAAGTAACGCAGTACACCACACTCACATAAAAGCCAAGAATTAACTGTCGGTACAGAAGCCAAGTTGTTTGTGTTCTTCCCCGTTAAGGATTATCGCCTTGCCTGAGCTGAGAGAATGCAGGAAATTCGGGGGAAATGAGCGCACAGAGTCTGTCCAATCCCTCACTTTTAACAGGATCCCGCAATGGTGTGTGTTCCTCCTCCCCAAAGGGCGGCACGGTAGCACAGTGGTTAGCACTGCTGCCTCACAGCGTCAGGGACCCGGGTTCGGTTCCCGGCTCGGGTCACTGTCTGTGTGGAGTCTGCACGTTCTCCCCTGTGTCTGCTTAGGTTTCCTCCGGGTGCTCCGGTTTCCTCCCACAGTCCGAAAGACGTGCTGGTTAGGTGCTAAATTCTCCCTCAGTGTACCCAATCGGGAGTGTGGCGACGAGGGGATTGACTTGTGTTGCAGTGTTAATGTAAGCCTACTTGTGACACTAATAAATAAACTTTAAAAGACATTCCGGTGTCCGCTGCGTCCGGGTAATTGTGACGATCTATCCCATGGATCGAAAGCCACTCACGTCAGAGTGGAAAAGGGACTTGGGAGTTAAGACCATCAAAATTCATAAAACTATATCTGGGCTAATGTTCCAGGACAGCCTTGAAACTGAAGTGTTGAGCTCAAAACGACATAGAAGAAAGGAACAGGAGGAGGCCATTCGGCCCTCCGAGCCTGCTCCGCCATTCAACAAAGAACAAAGAACAATACAGCACAGGAACAGGCCCTTCGGCCCTCCAAGCCCACGCCGCTCCCCAGTCCAGGATTGAATCCTGAATCCAGGATCCCCGCCCAATTTTCCAGCCTATCTACATACCAATATCCTATCCACCGAGCTGTCCCTCACAGCTACGATGCTTTGTTCATCACAACCTATTAACTCACCCCCACCCCCCCATTCCAGACCATGTGATCTCCAGGGAGAGGCGAAAACCCAGAGTGAAAACCCCAGGGCCAATATGGGGAAAAAAAATCTGGGAAATTCCTCTCCGACCCCCTGAGGCGATCGAAACGAGTCCAGGAGATCACACTGGCCCTGATCGGAAAATGCTTCCCAACCCTATTCATTTCCACTTCCACGAACACCATCTGAATTCCCTGCCCCCGAGACAGGTTCCCAATTCATCACCATCATGGCTGATTGTCCAATCTCCCCGTAACCTTTGATCCCGTTCGCCCCAACTGCTGTATCCAGCCACTTTATCTTGAGACTTTATCTCAAAATATTGGCCGGGGTTCTCCCGAAACAAAGCGAAGTGCCCAATGGATGGCAAACAGGAGAATTTCCCGCCCGTTTTTTTGGGCGTACTTACTGGAACAAATCTCTGGTGCTCTGGGTCACGCTGGTAAGGGAAGGGCAGGGCCTCAGAGAGAGGTCAGCAGCAGAGTGCACAGCGGGTCGCTGTGCAGACACCGGTCCGTAAGCTCTCCCCGCCCCCCCCCCGCCCCACCCCCCAAGTAGGCACTGTCCCCCCCCCCCCCCCCCCTCCCCAGTACACCCACCCACCTCTGGCCTGCCCCCTTGGCACTGCCCGGGTGCCAGGCTGGCACCACCTAAGGGACACCCCCGACCTCCCAAGGTGCCCTGGGTAGCCTCTGTCCCCACCAGCGCGGTGAAGATGCCTGTTCCCCATTCGTGGGGAGCAGTTGTAAACCCTGCTGGTGGGAACCACTCCCAGTGCGGGGGTGGGGGAGATGCTTGTGGGCCCGGAGAATTCCATTCTGGGCCCGCTAATCGCACGGAAATGTCAACTGGTCTCAGAGACTCGCTTCTGGCCAGACGCCAGTCATGAATCTCGCGAAAGGTCCTCGCTGTTGTCTCCCGCCCTGCTGCGCTGCCCAAAGCGTATGCTGCAATTTTCCATTTGTTCAGGCCAGGATTGGGATCGGGGCTCAGATCCCCATCCGAAATAGACCTCAAAGTTCGAGAGGAGATGGAGCTGCATTCTTGAACCGCTGCAGTCCATGTGGTGTAGGTACACCCACAGTGCTGTTAGGGAGGGAGTTCCAGGATTGTTACTGGACAGTCAGTCAGTCCATGTGGTGTAGGTACACCCACAGTGCTGTTAGGGAGGGAGTTCCAGGACTGTTATTGGACATCAGTCAGTCCATGTGGTGTAGGTACACCCACAGTGCTGTTAGGGAGGGAGTTCCAGGATTGTTATTGGACATCAGTCAGTCCGTGTGGTGTAGGTACACCCACAGTGCTGTTAGGGAGGGAGTTCCAGGACTGTTATTGGACATCAGTCAGTCCATGTGGTGTAGGTACACCCACAGTGCTGTTAGGGAGGGAGTTCCAGGATTGTTATTGGACATCAGTCAGTCCATGTGGTGTAGGTACACCCACAGTGCTGTTAGGGAGGGAGTTCCAGGATTGTTATTGGACATCAGTCAGTCCATGTAGTGTAGGTACACCCACAGTGCTGTTAGGGAGGGAGTTCCAGGACTGTTATTGGACATCAGTCAGTCCATGTGGTGTAGGTACACCCACAGTGCTGTTAGGGAGGGAGTTCCAGGACTGTTATTGGACATCAGTCAGTCCATGTGGTGTAGGTACACCCACAGAATCATAGAATCATAGAAACCCGACAGTGCAGAAGGAGGCCATTCGGCCCATCGAGTCTGCACCGACCACAATCCCACCCAGGCCCTACCCCCACATATTTACCCGCTAATCCCTCTAATCTACGCATCCCAGGACTCTAAGGGGCAATTTTTAACCTGGCCAATCAACCTAACCCGCACATCTTTGGACTGTGGGAGGAAACCGGAGCACCCGGAGGAAACCCACGCAGACACGAGGAGAATGTACAAACTCCACACAGACAGTGACCCGAGCCGGGAATCGAACCCGGGACCCTGGAGTTGTGAAGCAGCAGTGCTAACCACTGTGCTACCGTGCCGCCCTCAGTGCTGTTAGGGAGGGAGTTCCAGGATTGTTATTGGACATCAGTCAGTCCATGTGGTGTAGGTACACCCACAGTGCTGTTAGGGAGGGAGTTCCAGGATTGTTATTGGACATCAGTCAGTCCATGTGGTGTAGGTACACCCACAGTGCTGATAGGGAGGGAGTTCCAGGATTGTTATTGGACATCAGTCAGTCCATGTGGTGTCGGTACACCCACAGTGCTGTTAGGGAGGGAGTTCCAGGATTGTTATTGGACATCAGTCTGTCCATGTGGTGTAGGTACACCCACAGTGCTGTTAGGGAGGGAGTTCCAGGATTGTTATTGGACATCAGTCATTCCATGTGGTGCAGGTACACCCACAGTGCTGTTAGGGAGGGAGTTCCAGGATTGTTATTGGACATCAGTCACTCCATGTGGTGTAGGTACACCCACAGTGCTGTTAGGGAGGGAGTTCCAGGATTGTTATTGGACATCAGTCAGTACATGTGGTGTAGGTACACCCACAGTGCTGTTAGGGAGGGAGTTCCAGGATTGTTATTGGACATCAGTCATTCCATGTGGTGCAGGTACACCCACAGTGCTGTTAGGGAGGGAGTTCCAGGATTGTTATTGGACATCAGTCAGTCCATGTGGTGTAGGTACACCCACAGTGCTGTTAGGGAGGGAGTTCCAGGATTGTTATTGGACATCAGTCATTCCATGTGGTGCAGGTACACCCACAGTGCTGTTAGGGAGGGAGTTCCAGGATTGTTATTGGACATCAGTCAGTCCATGTGGTGTAGGTGCACCCACAGTGCTGTTAGAGAGGCAGTTCCAGGATTGTTATTGGACATCAGTCAGTCCATGTGGTGTAGGTACACCCACAGTGCTGTTAGGGAGAGAGTTCCAGGATTGTTATTGGACATCAGTCAGTCCATGTGGTGTAGGTACACCCACAGTGCTGTTAGGGAGGGAGTTCCAGGATTGTTATTGGACATCAGTCAGTCCATGTGGTGTAGGTACACCCACAGTGCTGTTAGAGAGGCAGTTCCAGTATTGTTATTGGACATCAGTCAGTCCATGTGGTGTAGGTACACCCACAGTGCTGTTAGGGAGAGAGTTCCAGGATTGTTATTGGACATCAGTCAGTCCATGTGGTGTAGGTACACCCACAGTGCTGTTAGGGAGAGAGTTCCAGGATTGTTATTGGACATCAGTCAGTCCATGTGGTGTAGGTACACCCACTGTGAAAGAGGGTTATAGAACATAGAACATAGAACATTACAGCGCAGTACAGGCCCTTCGGCCCTCGATGTTGCGCCGACCAGTGGTACCAATCTAAAGCCCCTCTAATCTACACTATTCCAATATCATCCATATGTTTATCCAATAACCATTTGAATGCTCTTAATGTTGACAAGTCCACCACTGCTGCAGGCAGGGCATTCCACGCCCTTACTACTCTCTGAGTAAAGAACCTACCTCTAACATCTGTCCTATATCTCTCACCCCTCAATTTAAAGCTATGTCCCCTCGTGTTGGCCATCACCATCCGAGGAAAAAGGCTCTCACTATCCACCCTATCTAATCCTCTGATCATCTTGTATGCCTCTATTAAGTCACCTCTTAACCTTCTTCTCTCTAACGAAAACAACCTCAAGCCCCTCAGCCTTTCCTCATACGGTTTTCCCACCATACCAGGCAACATCCTGGTAAATCTCCTCTGCACCCTTTCCAACACTTCCACATCTTTCCTATAATACGGCGACCAGAACTGTACGCAATACTCCAAATGCGGCCGCACCAGAGTTTTGTACAGTTGCAGCATGACCTCCTGGCTCCGAAACTCAATCCCTCTTCCAATAAAAGCTAACACACTGTACGCCTTCTTAACAACCCTATCAACCTGGGTGCCAACTTTCAGGGATCTATGCACATAGACACCCAGATCCCTCTGTTCATCCACACTACCAAGTATCTTACCATTAGCCCAGTACTCTGCATTCCTGTTACTCCTTCCAAAGTGAATCACCTCACACTTTTCCGCATTGAACTCCATTTGCCACCTCTCAGCCCAGCTCTGCAGCTTATCTATGTCCCTCTGTAACCTGCCACTTCCCTCCGCACTGTCTACAACTCCACCGACTTTAGTGTCATCCGCAAATTTACTAATCCATCCTTCCACGCCCTCATCCAGGTCATTAATAAAAATGACAAACAGCAGTGGCCCCAAAACAGATCCTTGCGGTACACCACTAGTAACTGAACTCCAGGATGAATATTTCCCATCAACCACCACCCTTTGTTTTCTTACAGCTAGCCAATTCCTGATCCAAACCGCTAAATCACCCTCAATCCCATGTGTCTGTATTTTCTGCAAAAGCTTACCATGGGGAACTTTATCAAACGCTTTGCTGAAATCCATATACACCACATCAACCGCTTTACCCTCATCCACCTCTTTGGTCACCTGCTCAAAGAACTCAATAAGGTTTGTGAGGCACGACCTATCCTTCACAAAACCGTGCTGACTATCCCTAATCAAATTATTCCTTTCTAGGTGATTATAAATCCTATCTCTTATAATCCTTTCCAATACTTTGCCCACAACAGAAGTAAGGCTCACCGGTCTATAATTACCAGGGTTGTTCCTACTCCCCTTCTTGAACAAGGGGACAACATTTGCTATCCTCCAGTCTTCTGGCACTGTTCCTGTAGACAATGACGACACAAAGATCAAAGCCAAAGGCTCTGCAACCTCCTCTCTAGCGTCCCAGAGAATCCTAGGATAAATCCCATCTGGCCCAGGGGACTTATCTATTTTTACCCTTTCCAGAATTGCTAACACCTCCTCCTTATGAACATCAATCCCATCCAGTCCAACAGCCTGCATCTCAGTACTCCCCTCGACAACACTGTCCCTCTCCAGTGTGGATACCGACGAAAAATATTCATTTAGTGCCTCTCCTATCTCTTCAGACTCCACGCACAACTTCCCACTCCTGTCCTTGACTGGCCCTAATCTTACCCCAGTCATTCTTTTACTCCTGACATACCTACAGAAAGCTTTAGGGTTTTCCTTGATCCTACCTGCCAAAGACTTCTCATGTCCCCTCCTGGCTCTTCTTAACTCTTTCTTCAGGTCCTTCCTGGCTAACTTGTAACTCTGAAGCGCCCTAACTGAGCCTTCACGCCTCATCTTAACATAAGTCTCCTTCTTCCTCTTCACAAGAGATTCAACCTCCTTAGTAAACCGCGGTTCCCTCACACGTCTGCTTCCTCCCTGCCTGACAGGTACATATTTATCAAGGACGCGTAGTAGCTGTTCCTTGAACAAGTTCCACATTACAATTGTGCCCATCCCTTGCAGTTTCCTTCCCCAACCTATGCCACCTAAATCTCGCCTAATCGCATCATAGTTTCCTTTCCCCCAGCTATAACTCTTGCCCTCTGGTATATACCTATCCTTTTCCATTGCTAAAGTAAACGTAATCGAATTGTGGTCACTGTCACCAAAGTGCTCACTTACCTCCAAATCTAACACCTGGCCTGGTTCATTACCCAGTACCAAATCCAATGTGGCCTCGCCTCTTGTTGGCCTATCTACAGACTGTGTCAGGAAACCCTCCTACACACATTGGACAAAAACCGACCCCTCTAAAGTACTCGAACTATAGCTTTTCCAGTCAATATTTGTAAAGTTAAAGTACAACTACCCTGTTACTTTCGCTCCTCTCCAGAATTTTCCTGGATTTTCCTGGATTTTGACGCAGCGACAGTGCCCAGGGTGGTAATACCATTGAATGTCAAAGGGAGATGCTTTTTCTCTCTCTTGTTGGAGATGGTAATTGGCTGGCACTTGTGTTACTTCAGCCCAACCTGTTCAGAGCTGAACTGAGGTGATTTAAACAGCCTTTCAGGAGGAGTCTTACAACCAGAAAACAGAGGGTGGAATTTTACTGGCAATGCCCGAGGTTCGTATCATCCTGCCCGAGGCTAACAGATGAAGATCTCTGGTTTGTTACCCGTGCCACGTGATAGTGAGGAGAGGAATAGGGAGAGAGAGCAGTTGAACACGTGGTTACAGAGATGGTGCAGGAGGGAGGGTTTCAGATGCCTGGACAATTGGGGCTCTTTCTGGGGTAGGTGGGACCTCTACAAACAGGATGGTCTGCACTTGAACCAGAGGGGTACCAATATCTTGGGGGGGAAATTTGCTCATGCTCTTCGGGAGGGTTTAAACTAATTCAGCAGGGGGGTGGGTACCTGAATTGTAGCTCCAGTGTACAGGAGATTAGGAGTAGTGAGGTCATGGATGAGGTTTCAGAGTCGCAGGAGTGTACTGGCAGGCAGGAAGGCGGTTTGAAGTGTGTATACTTCAACGCCAGGAGCATCCGGAATAAGGTGGGTGAGCTTGCAGCATGGGTTGGTACCTGGGATTTCGATGTTGTGGCCATCTCGGAGACATGGATAGAGCAGGGACAGGAATGGTTGTTGCAGGTTCCGGGGTTTAGATGTTTCAGTAAGTGCAGGGAAGGTGGTAAAAGAGGGGGAGGTGTGGCATTGTTAGTCAAGGACAGTATTACGGTGGCAGAAAGGACGTTTGATGAGGACTTGTCTACTGAGGTAGTTTGGGCTGAGGTTAGAAACAGGAAAGGAGAGGTCACCCTGTTGGGAGTTTTTTATAGACCTTATGCGAGCCTCGGGCGGGGCGGGCGTGCATAAAATTCTGGCCAGAGATTTTGATTCCATCCGTTGGTTGGGACCCAGAGGTGAAGAACGTTTCTCTGCACTCTTCCTCCATCCTTGGTTTCTTTCCTTCATCAATATATTCTTTCAAAGACATCCAAAGTCTAGCAAATAGCGTGTACTGCCTTTAAGCACACTTACTCCGAGTCACACTTCCCCTGCAAAAGATAAAGTTTATTTATTAGTGTCACAAGTAGGCTTACATTAACACTGCAATGAAGTTACTGTGGAAATCCCCGAGTTGCCACACTCCTGTTTGGCTACACTGAGGGAGAATTTAGCACGGCCAATCCACCTAACCAGCATGTTTTTCGGAGTATGGGTGGAAACCGGAGCACCCGGAAGAAACCCACGCAGACACGGGGAGAACGTGCAAACTCTGCACAAACCCAAGCCGGGAATTGAACCCAGGTTCCTGGCGCTGTGAGGCAGCAGTGCTAACTGTGCCACCGTGCCGCCCCGTCAAGTCCCCATCGTCCCAGCTGACCATAAGCTGTGGCTGGTGGTGATTTTAACCTGAGGGCCCCCACAGGCGAGGGGCAAGGTTGAGAAGGTGGGGTCGTCATAAATAACCTCAGCCGGTACGGGAATTGAACCCATGCTGTTGGCATCGCTCTGCATCACTCACCAGCCATCCAGCCAGCTGAGCTAAACCAAAATGCAGCAGGTGTCGGAAATGTGATATTCAGAACAGAAAATGTTGGGAAGGCTGCATGGATCAGACCGAATCTATGGCAAGAGAAACAGTGAGCAGTGACTTCTCTTCCAGATAATGGTGAAAATGAACAGTTTGAGCAGGTGACACAGTGGTTAGCATTGCTGCCTCACAGCGCCAGGGATCCGGGTTCAATTCCTTGCTTGGGCCACTGTCTGTGCGGAGTCTGCACATTCTTCCCATGTCTGCGTGGGTTTCCTCCGGGTGCTCCGGTTTCCTCCCACAGTCCAAAGATGTGTGGGTTAGGTGGATTGGTCATGGTAAATTGCCCCTTTCTGTCCCAGGATGTGGAGGTTAGAAGGGATTAGCAGGGTAAATGTGTGGGGTTAGGATTGTTGTTGGTGCAGACTCGATGGGCCGAATGGCCTCCTTCTGCTCTGTAGGGATTCTATGAGACCAGGTAAGGGTAGAATGATAGAATCCCGACAGAGCAGAAAGAGGCCATTCTGCCTGCACCCAGGTCCTTCCCTCCTAACCCCATGCACTTACTATGGCCAATCCACCGACCATACACTTTTTTATGATCATTATTTCACAGGTCATCCAGATTTTTAATGAATTTAACTTTCACCATCTGCTGTGGTGTGATTCGAACCCGGGTCCCCAGAACATTAGCTGGATTAATGCACGAATGATAATACCACTCGGCCATCACCTCCCACTAGTAATCTAGCGGCCCAGTGGATCCAGGTTCAAATCCCGCCACTGGAGATGGTAGAATTTGAATTGAATTTTTTTTTTAATCTGGAAAATCTGACCATGAATTCATTGGTGTAAAAGCCAATCTGGTTCATGAGGTAAGGAAATCTGCCATCCTTACCTGGTCTGGCCTACATGTGACTCCAGACGCACAGCAATGTGGTTGACTCTTAAATGGCCTAGTAATTGAGTTCCAAAAAGTCTCAAAGGGATGGAACTGGACAGACCACCCGGCATCAGCCAAGACATCGGAAACAACAATGGCAAACCCAACCTTGTCAACCCTGCAAAAGTCCTCCTTCCTGATATCTGGGGCCTTGTGTCAAAATTGGGAGAGCTGTCCCTCAGACTAGTGAAACAGAAGCCTGACATAGCTCTACTCACAGAATCATATCCCAGATATCACCATGCCTGGGTATGTGCTGTCCGACCAGCAGGACATACACAGCAGAGGTGGTATGCGGTCGGGAGGGCGTTGTCCTGGGAGTCCTCAATGTCGACTGTGGACCCCGTGAAGTCTCAAGGCACCCGGTCAAACATGGGCGAGGAAACTTTCTCTGAGAACATGGAGAACATTAGGACACTTTACCATTCTAAAGTGCTATATATCCAACAACAATTTCTATAAATACTGCACCCTGAATTAAATGAAATGTCCCTAGGGACATTAAGACAGATGATCAGCAGATTCATCAAAGAGATAGGAGGAAAGTGAGATCGAGAGAGACAGAGAGGAACTCCAGAGCTTAACACCCAGACAACTGAAGGTTCCACCAATGTTGGAGCGATTCATGGATGCTCAAGAGGCCAGATTAAGATAAGCACAGATATTTTTGAGGTTTCTGCTGCTGGAGGAGATTATCGATAGTGTAATATCCCAACTGTGTTAGGGGTTGTGGGTTTTAAACAAAAAAGGATGTGCTTTGAACACTGTCATGTGAGTGTACCTTTAAGAAAGGTTGTTTTTTTAAAAATCATGCAGCTTACAGCTTCAGTGATGTCATTGGGGGTGGAGCTAAGCTGTGGCAGTCAGGTGATAGTTAAAGTTTATTTATTAGTCTCACAAGTCGGCTTACATTAACACTGCAATGAAGTTCCTGTGGAAAATCCCCTAGTCGCCACACTCCTGTTCGGGTACACTGAGGGAGAATTTAGCACGGCCAATGCACCCTAACCAGCACGTCTTTCGGACTGTGTGAGGAAACCGGAGCACCCGGAGGAAGCCCACGCAGACACGGGGAGAACGTGCAGACTCCGCACAGACAGTGACCCAAGCTGGGAATCGAACCCGGGTCCCTGGCACTGTGAGGCAGCAGTGATAATCACTGTGCCACCCGAGTGTGCCACCGTGCCACCCCAGGGATTTTTCCTTTGGACTTTCAGTTTTGTTCTTGCAGTGTTTTTTTCGGAAGCAGTTTAGCAGCATGCTAAGAAGCAGTTCCTTTCTCCCCCCGCCGTTTTTTTTTCTCTCTTTGATTCTGCCTTAAAGAAACTGTGTTTTGGGAAACAGATTCAACTACAACCTCTTCTGAGTTTCTTCACAAGGGATTTTCAGCATTCAACCCAGAAAGCTGGATTGCTGTAACAAGTGGACATTAACCTATGCTGTATTGTGTTTATTTGGAGGGTTTTGTGTATTGGATGTTGGCTTTGGTTGGAACACATTCGAGATATTTCCTTAAGAGTTATACATTATCGTGGTTGTTGTGTTTCTTGTTTGTAATTGTTAAAAGTTCTTACTCATTGTCTTACTATACATGTCAACAATATTCTGAATTAAACTTTGTTTTTGATGAAAGCTCCTCGTGGGTCAGTTGAATCATACCTGAAGTGAAACCTCGCATGCTCATCCTAGCCAAATTCAACATAACACGTTCCAGGTCAGGCAAGATTCACGGAACACCTTGAAGTATCCGACCCGACTTGTAACAACACGTAGATACAAGCTAACAACAACAGGTTTATTGAGGAGCTGTTGCCTGTACAGAGTAGAAAATTAAACTAAGGCAGGAGCCTGTAAAGCACCCCAGCGACATTACTATCAAATCGTGCGGCACGCTCTTAAAGCGATCATGCAACCACTTGAATATATAACATCCCTCCCCCTTTACTTTTGTGGTCATAATAAATTACTATGATGGATAGTCAGATGTTCTTTCCTGGGGTGGAAAAGTCAAATGTGGGTTTAAGGTGCGTGGGGAAAAGTTTAGAGGAGATGTGCAAGGCACGCTTTTTACACAGAGGGTGGTGAATGCCTGGAATGCGCTGCCCGGGGAGGTGGTGGGAGCGGGTATGATAGTGACATTTAAGGGGCAACTAGACAAATACATGAGTAGGATGGGAATGGAAGGATACGGACTCCGTAAGTGCATACGGTTTTAGTTTAGGGAGACATCACGATCGGCGCAGGCTTGGAGGGTCAAAAGGCCTGTTCCTGTGCTATACTGTTCTTTGTTCTTTGCTATACATGGAATCAATAATACTCTGGACACAGGACTATGCATCGTGAACCACACATCTTTGGACAGTAAGGGGCAATTTAGCATGGCCAATCCACCTAACGTCCACATCTTGGGGCACTAAGGGAAAATTTAACATGGCCAAACCCCCTAACCTGCACATCTTTGGAGTGTTTGAGGAAACCGGAGCATCCAGAGTTGACCCACGCAAACACAGGGAGAACGTGCAGACAGTGACCCAAGGCTGGAATCGAACCCGGGTCCCTGGCGCTGTGAGGCAGCAGTGCTAACCACTGTGCCACTGTGTTGCCCCGTACATTTGTCGGCAGACTGGGCCTTGGTTTAATGTCTCATTCGAAAAATGGCACCTCTGACAGTGCAGCTTTTCCTCGGCACCGCACTGGAGTGTCAGACTGGGTTGTGCTGAAGTCTCTGGAGAGGATCTTTAACCCAGGACATTTTAGTTCAGTAGAAAGTGTGTTCAGCCATTGAACTACAGATTACAATGGGACAGGATGGGGAGCAGTGAGCTCACTGATTTCCACCCTCTGAACTGCGAAGGACTAAGTTGATTACCAGCAGGCCCACTGCTGCTCTGATCAGATGAGTTAACAGGCCGAGAATCCATTTTCAGAATCCCAATGAATTCTGCCAAGAAAAATATTGAAACTGGAAAGAATTTATGTAGATAACAGGAAAACAGGATAATTTGTTTAGAAGTTATTAGCAACTCAGAATTTGACGTATTCCAATAATGCTCGGATAGATACTGTTCATACGTTGGGTGACATTGTTGATACTTTACGCATCATATACACTTTGATAAACTGTGTTAGTATTTTGAAATACTCTGTTTGTAATTTGGTGCACATAATTAGTTTGTACCCATGAGTATGTACCCTGTGGCACGGTGGCACAGTGGTTAGCACTGCTGCCTCACAGCGCCAGGGACCCGGCTTCAGTTCTGGCCTGGGGCCACTGTTTGTGTGGAGTCTGTACGTTCCCCCGTGTCTGTGTGGGCTTCCTCCGGGTGCTCCCAGAGGTGCCATTTTTGAGATGAGACATTAAACCAAGGCCCAGTCGGCCGACAAATGTACGGGGCGGCACGGTGACACAGTGGTTAGCACTGCTGTCTCACAGCGCCAGGGACCTGGGTTCGATTCCCGGCTTGGGTCACTGTCTGTGTGGAGTTTGCACATTCTCCCCGTGTCTGCGTGGGTTTCCTCCGGGTGCTCCGGTTTCCTCCCACAGTCCAAAGATGTGCGGGTTAGGTGGATTGGCCGTGCTAAATTGCCCCTAGTGTTGGAGGGATTAACAGGGTAAATGTGTGGGTTCGTGGGAATAGGGCCTGAGAGGGATTGTTGTCGGCACAGACTCGATGGGCCAAATGGCCTCCTTCTGCACTGTAGGGATTCTATGATTCTGATAGTCTGTAATATTTGGTCATTAAAATCACTAAAACCCTGTCAGTCCTATTCTCTTCTGCTAAACCTGTTCACGCTTTCAAGGTCATCCTGGAATATAAAAATAACCCCCGATTTCCTTTCTGTACTTCAAGCGGTCATCTTAATCTCCTATCTCCCTCACCCTCACCTCCAGCAGGTAGAAGAGGCTCTTGGACTTCTTTCTCACTGCGATCGAGGCCATCCATTTAGCTGGTTCTGCTGTCTCTCACCCACAGGCTCAAAATCCTCTGAAGCTCCTCTAGCCCTGACTTTCCCTCATTCCCTATCTACCCTCATGTCATCCATGAGCTCTCCTTGTCCATGAGACTCATCTCCTGTCCCCTCAATCCACAAAATCCTGACAGTGCAGAAGGAGGCCATTTGGCCCATCGAGTGTGCACCGACTCTCTGAAGAAGCATCCCATCTAGGTTAATCCAACTAACCTGCACGTCTTTGGACACTAAGGGACAATTTAACACGGCCAATCCACCTAACCTACACATCTTTGGACATTAAGAGGCAATTTAGCATGGCCAATCCACCTAACCTGCACATCTTTGGACACTAAGGGGCAATTTAGCATGGCCAATTCACCTAACCTACACATCTTTGGACACTAAGGGGCAACTTAGCATGGCCAATTCACCTCACCTGCACATCTTTGGACACTAAGGGACAATTTAGCATGGCCAATCCACCTAACCTGCACACCTTTGGACACTAAGGGGCAATTTAGCATGGCCAATTCACCTAACCTACACATCTTTGGATACTAAGGGACAATTTAACACGACCAATCCACCTAACCTGTACATCTTTGGACACTAAGGGGCAATTTAGCATGGCCAATCCACCTAACCTACACATCTTTGGACATTAAGAGGCAATTTAGCATGGCCAATCCACCTAACCTGCACATCTTTGGACACTGAGGGGCAATTTAGCATGGCCAATTCACCTAACCTACACATCTTTGGACACTAAGGGGCAACTTAGCATGGCCAATTCACCTCACCTGCACATCTTTGGACACTAAGGGACAATTTAGCATGGCCAATCCACCTAACCTACACATCTTTGGACACTAAGGGGCAATTTAGCATGGCCAATTCACCTAACCTACACATCTTTGGATACTAAGGGACAATTTAACATGACCAATCCACCTAACCTGTACATCTTTGGACACTAAGGGGCAATTTAGCATGGCCAATCCACCAAACCTCCACATCTTTGGACTAGGAGGAAACCGGAGCACCCGGAGGAAACCCACGCAGACACGGGGAAAACGTGCAAACTCCGCACGGACAGTGACCCAAGTTGGGAATTGAACCCGGGTCCCTGGCGCTGTGAGGCAGCAGTGCTAACAACTGTGCCACCGTGCCACCCTATTCCCACTAAACGGCTGACCACATAACGTTCCCTCCTGGCTCCCATGTTAGCCGATATTGTAAACGGTTCCCTCTCTTCAGGTGTTGCCCCTCTCTCCCTTATATCCACCGTTCATCACCCCTCTCCCCACAAAAGAAAATTTAGTCCCACTCTTCTTCAACTACTGCCCCATCTCCAATCCTCTTTCCTCTCCAAAGTCCTTGAACATGTTGTCACCTCACAAGTCCATTCCCATCTTTCCCGGAACTCTGTGTTTGAATCCCTCCAATCAGATCTCAGCCCCGATACCGAAACAGCACGTATCAAAGTTCCAAACGGCGTCCTGTGTGATTGGATAAACTTTGTCCCCCACTCGGCCTTCTCCAGCTGTCTGCAGCCTTTGACCCGGTTTGACCGCTCCATCCTCTTCCCGCACCCTCTCCACTGTTGTCCAGCTGGGTGGGGCTGCTCTCCCCTGGTTCCATTCTTACCGATCTCATCGCAGTCAGAAAATCACCGGCAATGGCTTCTCTTCCTGTTCCTGCACCGTTCCCTCTGGTGTCCCCCGGGATCTCTCCTGGACTCCCCCAACCCTCCTATTCCTCATCTCCACGCTGCCCACTCAGTGACATCATCTGAAAACGCAGCGTTAGTTGTCCCGTGTACACTGACCACACCCAGCTCCACCTCCCCACCACCTCACTCCACTCCTCCTTTAACTGTTGCCGAATGATCCGACTGCTTATCCCACACCCAGTGCCGGATGGGTGGAAATTCCCTCCAATTCAATATTGGGAAGATGTAGTGACTTCAATCAGGCCATTGAGGTTGGCTGATTGGAATACGAACTCCCTGATTAAGGAGTCAATTGATGGGCCAATCAGGGAGTCTTTTCCTTGTATTTAATCCGGCGTGTCAGTTCCTCTGGCGCTCCCAAAGGTAGACTGCTGACTGATAGCACTCTGTGTACTGCTGTTGGAATTGTAAATAAAGGGATTTTGGTGAAGGGGCTTCTGTCTCCGTGAACTTATTACAGAAGACTGAAGCCATTTTTTTCAGTCCCAGCTCCAAACTCCATTCCCTAACTACCGATTCAATTCTTCTCCCTGGGGTGGCACGGTGGCACAGTGGTTAGCACTGCTGCCTCACAACATCGGGGACCCGGGTTTGATTCCCAGCTTAGGTCACTGTCTGTGTGGAGTTTGCACGTTCTCCCCGTGTCTGCGTGGGTTTCCTCCGGGAGCTCCGGTTTCCTCCCACAATCCGAAAGATGTGCGAGTTAGGTGGATTGGCCTAATTACCCCTTCGTGTCAGGGGGATTAACAGGGTGAATATGTGGGGTTACGGGAATAGGGTGGGATTGTTGTCAGTGCAGGCTTGATGGGCTGAATGGCCTCCTTCTGCACTGTAGGGATTCTATGATTCTATGGTAACAGACCGTTGGCAGGCTTTTGTGTCATTTCTGACCTTGAGGTGAGCTTCAGACTGGATAATTGTGCCATTACTAATACAACCAACTCTGTGACAACATCGACTGCCTCAGTTCATCTGCTGTAGAAAGCTTCATTCATACAAAGGACAAAGAACAATACAGCACAGGAACAGGCCCTTTGGCCCTCCAAGCCCACGCTGCTCCCTGGTCCAAACGAGACCATTCTTTTGTATCCCTCCATTCCCACTCCGTTCATGTGGCTATCTAGATAAGTCTTAAACGTTCCCAGGGTGTCCGCCTCCACCACCTTGCCCAGCAGCGCATTCCAGGCCCCCACCACCCTCTGTGTAAAATACGTCCTTCTGATATCCGTGCTAAACCTCCCCCCGTCTCACCTTGAACCTATGACCCCTCGTGAACGTCACCACCGACCTGGGAAAAAGCTTCCCACCGTTCACCCTATCTATGCCTTTCATAATTTTATACACCTCTATTAGGTCACCCCTCATCCTCCGTCTTTCCAGTGAGAACAACCCCAGTTTACCCAATCTCTCCTCATAACTAAGCCCTTCCATACCAGGCAACATCCTGGTAAACCTCCTCTGCACTCTCTCTAAAGCCTCCATGCCCAGAACTGGGCGCAGTATTCCAAATGCGGCCGAACCAACGTTCTATACAACTGCAAAATCAGACCCCAACTTTTATACTCTATGTCCCGTCCTATAAAGGCAAGCATGCCATATGCCTTTTTCACTACCTTCTCCACCTGTGACGTCACCTTCAAGGATCTGTGGACTTGCACACCCAGGTCCCTCTGCGTATCTACACCCTTTATGGTTCTGCCATTTATCAGATAGCTCCCCGCTACGTTCGTTCTACCAAAATGCATCACTTCGCATTTATCTGGATTGAACTCCATCTGCCATTTCTTTGCCCAAATTTCCAGCCTATCTATATCCTTCTGTAGCCTCTGACAATGTTCCTCACTATCTGCAATCCAGCCATTTTTGTGTCGTCCGCAAACTTACTGATCACCCCCGTTACACCTTCTTCCAGATCGTTTATATAAATCACAAACAGCAGAGGTCCCAATACAGAGCCCTGCGGAACACCACTAGTTGCAGGCATCCAGCCGGAAAAAGACCCTTCCACTACCACCCTCTGTCTTTTGTGACCAAGCCAGTTCTCTACCCATCTAGCCACCTCCCCCTTTATCCCATGAGATCCAACCTTTTTCACCAACCTACCATGAGGGACTTTGTCAAACGCTTTACTAAAGTCCATATAGACGACATCCCTTCCCTCGTCAACCATTCTAGTCACTTCTTCAAAAAACTCCACCAGGTTAGTGAGGCATGACCTCCCTCTCACAAAACCATGCTGACTATCGTTAATGAGTTTATTCCTTTCTAAATGCGCATACATCCTATCTCTAAGAATCTTCTCCAACAACTTCCCCACCACGGACGTCAAGCTCACCGGCCTATAATTTTCCGGGTTATCCTTCCTACCCTTCTTAAATAACGGGACCACATTAGCTATCCTCCAATCCTCTGGAACCTCACCTGTGTCCAGTGACGAGACAAAGATTTGCGTCAGATGCCCAGCGATTTCATCTCTCGTCTCCCTGAGCAGCCTTGGATAGATTCCATCAGGTCCTGGAGATTTGTCAGTCTTTATATTCCCTAAAAAACCAAACACTTCCTGCCTTGTAATGGAGATTTTCTCTAACGGGTCAACACTCCCCTCCGAGACACTCCCAGTCAACACATCCCTCTCCTTTGTGAATACTGACGCAAAGTATTCATTTAGGATCTCCCCTACTTCTTTGGGCTCTAAGCACAATTCCCCACTTTTGTCCCTGAGAGGTCCGATTTTTTCCCTGACAACCCTTTTGTTCCTAACGTATGAATAAAATGCCTTGGGATTCTCCTTAATCCTGTCTGCCAAGGACATTTCGTGACCCCTTTTTGCCCTTCTAATTCTTCGTTTGAGTTCTTTCCTACTTTCTTTGTACTCCTCCAGAGCTCCCTCCGTCTTTAGCTGCCTGGACCTAACATACACCTCTCTTTTCTTTTTGACCAATTCCTCAATTTCCCTGGTTATCCACGGTTCTCGAATCCTACCCTTCCTATCCTTCTTTTTTATAGGCACATGCCTATCCTGCAACCCTAACAACTGTTCCTTAAAAGACTCCCACATGCCAAATGTGGATTTACCCTCAAACAGCCTCTCCCAATCAAGAGCTGCCAATTTCTGCCTAATCCCACTAAAGTTAGCCTTCCCCCAATCCAACACTTTACCCTTGGGACACCACTCATCCTTTTCCATCACTATCCTAAAGCTAACAGAATTGCGGTCACTATTTGCCACATGTTCCCCTACCGAAACTTTGAAGACCTGACCAGGCTCATTCCCCAGTACTAGGTCCGGTATAGCCCCCTCTCTAGTCAGGCGATCTACATATTGTTCCAAAGAACCTTCCTGTACGCATTTTACACATTCCTCCCCATTCAGACTCCCAGCCCTACGCGATTTCCAGTCTATATCAGGGAAATTGAAGTCTCCCACTACAACAACCCTATTTTTCCTGCACCTACCCAGTATCTCCTGACATATCCATTCTTCCACTTCCCTTGGGCTGTTGGGGGGCCTGTAGTATACCCCCAACATAGTGACTGCGCCCTTCCTGTTTCTGAGCTCCACCCACAGTGACTCGTTACACGACCCCTCCGAATTGTCCTCCCTCTGCACCGCTGTAATATGCTCTCCAACTAATACTGCTACTCCTCCACCTCTTTTGGCCCTCCCTCTGTCTCGCCTAAAACACTTGTACCCCGGAATATTCAGTTGCCAGTCCTGTCCCTCTTTCAACCAAGTCTCTGTCACCGCAACCACATCCAAATTCCTCGTGAGCATTAAGGCCCTAAGTTCATCTGTCTTACCTGCTACGCTCCTTGCATTGAAGTATAAGCACTCCAGACCTCCAGGCCCAGTGAGGTCATCCTCCCCCAGAGTGCTCTTCTTCTTTGCCAGCCTTGTCCCAGCCCCAAGCTCGTCCCCAGCCTCGACACTTGTAGACATAATATTTTGATCCCCACCCCCCCTGCCATATTAGTTTAAACCCACCTGAACTGCACTCGCAAAACTCCCAGCCAGGATATTCGTGCCCTTCCAATTTAGTTGTGACCCGTCCTTCTTGTACAGGTACCATCCTCTCTTGAAAACTTCCCAGTGATCCAGGAATATGAAGCCCTCCCTCCTGGACCAGTCCTTTAGCCAAGCGTTCAATTGTACTAACTCCCTATTCTTAGCCTCACTGGCACGAGGCATTGGGAGCAGCCCAGAGATTGCCACCCTGGAGGCCCTACATTTTAGCCTATTTCCCAACTCCCTGAATTGCTCTCGTAGGATCCCCCTGCTCTTCCTATCTACGTCATTTGCACCAATGTGTACAATGACATCCGTTTCTTTATCTTCCCCTTTTAATATGCCTCCTATCCGCTCGGAGACATCCAGTACCCCAGCAACAGGTAGGCAGACTACCATCCTGGAGTCCCGTTCGTACCCACAGAATCGCCTGTCCGTGCCTCTAACTGACGCATCCCACACCACTATTGCTCTCCTAACCCCTCTCTTTCCTTTCCGGGCCACAGAGCCTGACTCTGTGCCAGTGACCTGGTCACTGTGGCTTACCCCTGGAGAGTCATCCTCCCCCACACTATCCAAAACAATATACTTGTTTTGGAGTGGGACAACCACAGGTGACCCCTCCACTAATTGCTCACTCCCCTCCCCTCTCACACCTGTCGCCGAGCCCTTCCTATTATGAGAGACAGCCACTGGAGTACTCTCTGGTACGTTACCCTTCTGACCTTTACTCCTCCTAACTGTGACCCACGTGTCTTCCCCCTGAGGCCCCGGTGTAACTACTTGCCTATAACTCATGTCTATTTGTCTCTCATTTTCCCTGACTAGACTAAGGTCATCAAGCCGCTGCTCCAGTTCCCTGACGCGGTCCCTCAGGAGCTGCAGTTCCACGCACCTGGCGCAAATGTGAACCTCTGGGCAGCTAGGTGTTTCCGGAAACTCCCACATCTCACACCGAAAGCAACAAACTGGCCTATCACTCATAGTTACCCTTTTCCTTTATAAGAATGGAAAAGAGTTACCTTGAGAGTTCACTATTGCAACTCATTTCTGGCTGGTCCTCCACTTCTGACGCTCCGCAATCTATAACTGCCCATGTCTTAACGCATACCAATTCCCTATCACTCCCTGTGATTGCGGTTCCCAGTTAGCAATGTCCTGTTTTAAATATACTCATTCTCATTTTCAATCCCTTTGTGGACTGTTATATATTTAAGTGGTTGCATGATTGCTTTAAGAGCCGGTCACATGATTTGATGATGATGTCATTGGGGTGTTTCACAGGCTCCTGTTGAGTTTCACTTTCCATTCTGTACAGGCAACAGCTCCTCAATAAACCTCTTGTTGTTTGTTTGAATTTACGTCTGCAAAGCACATCCTTTTTGCCTCTTGATAAAAACCCACAGCCCCTAACATGGTCAGGACATTCCGCGCTCCTCATGAAAGGCCACCAGCCTGAAACATTGGGCGGGGCTTTCCAGCCGCGCTCTCCCCGAAACCGGAAAATCCTGCCCAAGCTCAACAGACCTTTCCATGGTCTGCCCCTCGCCCGTTCCGATTCCCGTGGCGGGCAGGGCAGTAAAATTGATTTGATTTGATTTGATTTATTATTGTCACATAGATGTTTACAGCATGGAACCAGGCCCTTCAGCCCAACTTGTCCATGCCGCCTAGTTTTTACCACTAAGCTTGTCCCAATTGCCCGCATTTGGCCCATATCCCTCGATACCCATCTTACCCATGTAACTGTCTAAATGCTTTTTTAAAAGACAAAATTGTACCCGCTTCTACTACTACCTCTGGCAGCTTGTTCCAGACACTCACCACACTGTGTGTGAAAAAATTGCCCCTCTGGACCCTTTTGTATCTTTCTCCTCTCACCTTAAACCTATGCACTCTAGATTTAGACTTCCCTACCTTTGGGAAAAGATGTTGACTATCTACCTTACCTATAAGATCACCCCTTAGCCTCCTATGCTCCTAGGGAAAATAGTTCCAGTTATCCAGCCTCTTTTTATAACTCAAACCATCAAGTCCCGGTAGCATCCTAGTAAATCTTTTACATAGACATAGAACAGTACAGCACAGAACAGGCCCTTCAGCCCACGATGTTGTGCCGAGCTTTATCTGAAACCAAGATCAAGCTATCCCACTCCCTATCATCCTGGTGTGCTCCATGTGCCTATCCAATAACCGCTTAAATGTTTCCAACCCCCTGCACTCTTTCTAGTTTCATAATATCCTTTCTATAATAGGGTGACCAGAACTGTACACAGTATTCCAAGTGTGGCCTTACCAATGTCTTGTACAACTTCAACAAGACGTCCCAACTCCTGTATTCAATGTTCTGACCAATGAAACCAAGCATTCCGAATGCCTTCTTCACCACTCTGTCCACCTGTGCCTCCACATGAGCTATGAACCTGTACCCCTAGATCTCTTTGTTCTATAACTCTCCCCAATGCCCTACCATTAACTGAGTAAGTCCTGCCCTGGTTCAATCTACCAAAATGCATCACCTCGCATTTGTCTAAATTAAACTCCATCTGCCATTCGTCAGCCCACTGGCCCAATTGATCAAGATCCCGTTGCAATCCGAGATAACTTTCTTCACTGTCCACTATGCCACCAATCTTGGTGTCATCTGCAACTTACTAACCATGCCTCCTAAATTCTCATCCAAATCATTAATATAAATTATAATTTAAATAAATGAACCAGCGTCTCTCCCATTCCCGGCGAGAGGCTGGCGTCGCCAGAAATCTGGCACCCATAAAGTGGCGAGAATCCCGTGCAATTTTACCAGCTCACTCCGCCCATCGATAGGTGGGGCCAGCCAGTAAAATTCCACCCAGTATGTTCGGGGTGCATGAGATCCTTAATTATGCTGCCTGCTTTCCCGAGGCAGCGGGAAGTGTAGACAGAGTCAATGGATGGGAGGCTGGTTTGCGTGATGGATTGGGCTACATTCACGACCCTTTGTAGTTCCTTGCGGTCTTGGGCAGAGCAGGGGCCATACCAAGCTGTGATACAACCAGAAAGAATGCTTTCTATGGTGCATCTGTAAAAGTTGGTGAGAGTCGTAGCTGACATGTCAAATTTCCTTAATCTTCTGAGAAAGTAGAGGCATTGGTGGGCTTTCTAACTATAGTGTCGGCATGGGGGGACCAGGACAGGTTGTTGGTGATCTGGATACCTTAAAACCTGAAGCTCTCGGCCATTTCCACTTTGTCCCCATTGATGCAGACAGGGGCAGATCTACCCAAAATTCCTCAAGAACCAGGACCTAAATGGACATGTGTAGTTTGCCAAACTTGCCTCCAACATCCTCCACATTGGGATAGCCCCAGAATTCTGGAGATGCTCCAAAATCAATGCCATCCAATACCTTCAAAAATCAGACCATGATCTCAAAAGATGCCATTTCATTGCCCTCCTGTCTCTAGCCTTCAAGATGGTTGAATGGCACATGCTTAACAGGGTAAAACCGATTTTTGGAGCTGCCCTTCCAAATGAGCAGGCAGGATTTGGACAAGGAAGAAGCTGCTCCACGCCGATGCTATAGTTATAAAAACCCACCAATGCCTCTACTTTCTCAGAAGAATAAGGAAATCCAGCATGTCCGCTACGACTCTCACCAAGCGTCCTTTCCGGATGTATCTAGATAACAAAGACACCTATGTTAGACTCCTATTTATTGACTACAGCTCAACCTTCAACACTATTATTCCCACGAAACTCATCTCCAAACTCCGTGGCCTGGGGCTCAGCACCTCCCTCTGTGACTGGATCCTGAACTTCCTAACCCACAGACCACAATCAGTAAGGATAGGCAACAACACCTCCTCCACGATCATCCTCAACACCGGTGTCCCACAAGGCTGTGTTCTCAGCCCCCTACTATACTCCTTATACACCTCTGTCTGTGCGGCCAAATTCCCCCCCAACTCGATTTTCAAGTTTGCTGACGACACCACCGTAGTGGGTCGGATCTCGAACAATGACGAGACGGAGTACAGGAATGAGATAGAGAATCTGGTGAACTGGTGCAGCAACAATAATCTCTCCCTCAATGTCAACAAAACGAAGGAGATTGTCATCGACTTCATGAAGTGTAAAGGAGAACATGCCCCTGTCTACATCAACGGGGACGAAGTAGAAACGGTCGAGTTTTTAGGTGTCCAGATCAGCTACGACTCTCACCAACTTTTACAGATGCACCATAGAAAGCATTCTTTCTGGTTGTATCACAGCTTGGTATGGCTCCTGCTCTGCCCAAGGCCACAAGAAACTACAAAGGGTTGTGAATGTAGCCCAATCCATCACGCAAACCAGCCTCCCATCCACTGACTCTGTCTACACTTCCCGCTGCCTCGGGAAAAGCAGCCGGCATAATTAAGGACCCCACGCACCCCGGACATTCTCTCTTCCACCTTCTTCCGTCGGGAAAAAGATACAAAAGTCTGAAAACACGTACCAGCTGATTAAAGAACAGCTTCTTCCCTGCTGCCATCGGACTTTTGAATGGACCTACCATATATTAAGCTGATCTTTCTCTACACCCTAGCTATGACAGTAACACTACATTCAGCACCCTCTCCTTTCCTTCCCCTATGTACTCTATGAATGGTATGCTTTGTCTGTATAGCGCGCAAGAAACAATACTTTTCACTGTATCCCAATACATGTGACAATAATAAATAAAATCAAATATTAAGCTGATCTTTCTCTACACCCTATCTGTAACTGTAACACTACATTCTGCACCCTCTCCTTTCCTGCTCCCCTATGGGTGGCACGGTAGCACAGTGGTTAGCACTGCTGCCTCACAGCTCCAGGGACCTGGGTTCGATTCCCGGCTTGGGCCACAGTCTGTGTGAGGTTTGCACAGTTTCCCTATGTCGGTGTGGGTTTCCTCCCACAGTCCAAAGGTGTGCGGGTTAGGTGCATTGGCCATGCTAAATTGCCCCTGAGTGTCCCGGGATGTGTAGGTTAGAGGGATTAGCGGGTTAAATGTATGGGGTTCCGGAGATAGGGCCTGGGTGGGATTGTTGTTGTTGCAGACTCAATGGCTGAATGGTCTCCTTCTGCATTGCAGGGATTCTATGATTCTATGAACAGTATGCTTTGTCTCTATAGTGCGCAAGAAACAATACTTTTCACTGTATCCCAATACATGTGACAATAATAAATGAAATCAGATCAGCTCTTCACACTCAACACCAACATTGAGCCAGGGTTTTAGGAGCAACTGAAGACCAGAGTTGCCTTCATGGGCTTGTCATTGGTATCTGTCAAAGTCTAATGCAAATGCCTGCGACTGAAGATTTCAGCAATCATTCATTGTCACGAAGCTGTCTGCCTTGTCAACACGCGAAAGAATGATTTAGGTTTCATGTCTATCTTGATGGAATGACCAGCAAACGCACACGCTCAACAAGTACCTGCTGTGAACTTGGTTCTCCACTTACTTTTCCAATCTCTACACTGGAGTCGTGTCCGACCCCAAATCCCACCAACTGTATTTGCTCATAATGATATAGGTGTCAGCACTCAAACGATGCAAGCATAGGATCCCTAGAGTGCAGAGAGAGGCCATTCGCCCCATCTACTCTGCACTGACTCCTCGGGTCACTGTCTGTGTGCAGTTTGCACATTCTCCCCATGTCTGCATGGGTTTCCTCTGGGTGCTCCTGTTTCCTCCCACAGTCCAAAGATGTGTAGGTTAGGTGGAGTGGCCATGCTAAATTGTCCCTTAGTGTCTGAAGATGTGCAGGTTAGGTGTATTGGCCATGGTAAACTGCCCCTTAGTGTCCAAAGATATGTAGGTTAGGTGGATTGGCCATGCTAAATTGCCATTTAGTGTCCAAAGATGTGTTGGTTATGTGGATTGGCCATGCTAAATTGCCTCTTTGTGGCCAAAGATGTGTAGGTTAGGTGGATTGGCCATGCTAAACTGCCTCTTTGTGGCCAAAGATGTGTAGGTTAGGGTGGATTGGCCATGCTAAATTGCCCCTTTGTGTCCAAAGATGTGTAGGTTAGATGGATTGGCCATGCTAAATTGCCCCTCAGTGTCCAAAGATGTGCAGGTTAGATGGATTGGCCATGCTAAATTGCCCCTCAGTGTCCAAAGCTGTGCAGGTTAGATGGATTGGCCATGCTAAATTGCCCCTTAGTGTCCAAAGCTGTGCAGGTTAGATGGATTGGCCATGCTAAATTGCCCCTTAGTGTCCAAAGCTGTGCAGGTTAGGTGGATTGGCCATGCTAAATTGCTCCTTAGTGTCCAAAGCTGTGCAGGTTAGGTGGATTGGTCATGCTAAATTGTCCCTTAGTGTCCAAAGATGTGCAGGTTAGGTGGATTGGCCATGCTAAATTGTCCCTTAGTGTCCAAAGATGTGCAGGTTAGATGGATTGGCCATGCTAAATTGCCCCTTAGTGCCCAAAGATGTGCAGGTTAGGTGGATTGGCCATGGTAAATTGTCCCTTAGTGTCCAAAGATGTGCAGGTTAGGTGGATTGGCCATGCTAAATTGTCCCTTAGTGTCCAAAGATGTGCAGGTTAGATGGATTGCCCATGCTAAATTGCCCCTTAGTGCCCAAAGATGTGCAGGTTAGGTGGATTGGCCATGCTAAATGTGTGGAGACCAACGATTGGATAGCTTAACTGGACAGAAACTTTTACTGTCATCCAAAGGTACTGCTGGTGATCTTCATTTGCTCTGATGAATTACATGCTATGGATTTATGTCCTTGATGACCTGGCTTCAGGCTCTTTCATCTTATTTCGAATGGGAATCTTGCAATCAAGGATGTGATTGCACTGGAGGGAGTGCAGAGGAGACTTACCAGGATGCTGCCTGGGATGGAGCATTTAAGTTATGGAGGGAGGTTAGGTAGGCTTGGGTTATTTTCATTGGAGCAGAGAAGACTGAGGGGCGACCTGATCGAGGTGCTCAAGATTATGAGGGACATGGACAGAGTGGATAGGGAGCAGCTGTTCCCCTGAGTTGAAGGGTCAGTCACGAGGGGACACAGGTTCAAGGTGAGGGGGCAAGAGGTTTAGGAGGGATGTGAGGAAATGGTTTTTACCCAGAGGGTGGTGAGGGTGTGGAATGCGTTACCTGGGAGGGTGGTGGAGGCCTCACATCCATTAAAAAGTACCTGGATGAGCACTTGGCGCATCATAACATTCAGGGCTATGGGCCAAGCGCTGGTGAATGGGATTAGGTGGAAATTCAGGTGTTTCTAATGTGTCAGTGCAGACTCGATGGGCTGAAGGGCCTCTTCTGCACTGTATGATTCTATGATTCTAACCAGTGAAGTTGTCAGCTCAGCAGTCTGGCTGGATTGAAAGCAGAACTGAAAGTACAATGATTATTGGCATCATCTATCCTGTATTTATTTTGAAATGTCTGGTCAGTGAGATTAAAATCACACAGCAGCAAATGTTCTTGTTTATTTATTTCTGCTGAAAATTGTTCTTGGTGGAATTGTGTCTGTGTTACCTCTGGGGCTGCAAACAGGAGTCCGGAATGAAATCCGAGATTACAATGGAATTTCAGCATTGAATTCCGCATGTTTTAAATTAAACTCACGTTACTGCACCATCAGTCAAGCTGATTTCTAGCTTTCATTCAAGGCGATAGTGGGGTATTAAGATGCCACATCACAGTGGCTGGCACGGTGGCGCAGTGGTTCGCACTGCTGCCTCACAGCGCCAGGGGCCCAGTTTCAATTCACAGCTTGGGTCACTGTCTGTGTGGAGTTTGCACATTCTCCCCGTGTCTGCGTGGGTTTCCTCAGGGTGCTCCGATTTCCTCCCATAGTCCGAAAGACGTGCTGGTTAGGTGCATTGGCCGTGCTAAATTCTCCCTCGGTGTACCCAAACAGGTACCGCAGTGTGATGACTAGGGGATTTTCACAGTAACTTCATTGCAGTGTTAATTGCTAAATGCTTAATTGCCCCTTAGCATCCAAAGATGTGTAGGTTAGGGTGGATTGGCCATGCTAAATTGTCCCTTAGTGTCCAAAGATGTGGTTAGTAAAGTAAAGTTTATTTATTAGTCACAAGTAAGTCTTACATTAACATTGCAATGAAGTTCCTGTGAAATTCTCCTAGTCGCCGCACTCCGGCACCTGTTCAGGTCAATGCACCTAACCAGCATGTCTTTCGGACTGTGGGAGAAAACCGGAGGACCCAGGGGAGAACGTGCAAACTCCACACAGACAGTGACCCAAGCCGGGAATCGAACCCAGGTCCCTGGCGCTGTGAGGCAGCAGAGCTAACCACTGTGCCAGATTGGCCATGCTAAATTGCCCCTTAGTGTCCAAAGATGTGTAGGTTAGGTGGATTGGCCATGCTAAATTGTCCCTTAGTGTCCAAAGATGTGCAGGTTAGGGTGGATTGGCCATGCTAAATTGCCCCTTAGTGTCCAAAGATGTGTAGGTTAGGTGGATTGGCCATGCTAAATTGTCCCTTAGTGTCCAAAGATGTGCAGGTTAGGGTGGATTGGCCATGCTAAATTGCCCCTTAGTGTCCAAAGATGTGTAGGTTAGGTGGATTGGCCATGCTAAATTGCCCCTTAGTGTCCAAAGATGTGCAGGTTAGGGTGGATTGGCCATGCTAAATTGTCCCTTAGTGTCCAAAGATGTGTAGGACCAGAACTGGACACAATACTCTAGTTGTGGCCTAACCAGAGTTTTATAAATATTCAGCATTACCTACCTGTTTTTGTAGTCAATATCTCTATTTCTGAAGTCCAAGATCCCAGATGTTTTGCTAACTATTCTCTCAATGAGTCCTGTCACCTTCAAAGATCTATCTACAGGTACCCACAGGACCCTCTGTCCCTGTACACTCTTTAGAACATTAAGTCTGTATTGCCTCTCCCTAAACCTTGGGCCAAAATGTATCACCTCACGCTTCTGTATTAAACTCTATCTGCCACTCATCTGCCCATTCATAATCCTTCCCCATCCATGTACTTATCCCAATGCTTTTTAAATGTTGCTATTGTACCTGCCTCAACCACTTTCTCTGGCAGCTCATTCCATGTACGCACCACCCTCTGTGTGAAGTAGTTGCCCCTCAGGTCCCTTTTAAACCTTTCCCCTCTCACCTTAAACCTATGCCCTCAATTCCCCTACCCTGGGAAAAAAACTGTGCGTTCATCCTGTCTATACCCCTCATGATTTTATCACCTCAATAAGATCACCCCTCATTCTCCTACGTTCCATGGAATAAAGTTCTATCCTGGCCAACCTCTCCCTATAACTCAGGCCCACTCATCCTGGCAACATCCTCGTAAATCTTCTTTGCACTCTCTCCAGTTTATCAATGTCCTTCCTATCACAGGGTGACCAAAACTGGACACCATCATGTGTTGAAGGTCGAAACTGTGCCAAGGTGCTTTACAGAACACAACGGATTCTGATGTATCGCCACTGCTCACCCATCACCCCTTTCTTTGCGCTTTCCAAGCCATATCACAATCAGCACTGCCTCATCCATCATACTTTCCACATCCTCCATTCACTCCCCAGGGTTTCTGCTCTCTGATTGTCCAGCACTTGCCTGATGGTTGCATGGCAGATGCAGTATAATGTGGGTAAATGTGAGGTTATCCACTTTGGTAGCAATAATAGGAAGACAGATTATTCCTTGAATGGGTGTAAATTGAGAGGTGGATACTCAGTGAGACCTTGGAGTCCTCGTGCATCAGTCGCTGAAAGTAAGCGCGCAGGTACAGCAGGCAGTAAAGAAGGCAAACGGTATGTTGGTCTTCATAGCGAGAGGATTGGAGTACAGGGATAGGGATGTTTTGCTGCAATTGTACAGGGCGTTGGTGAGGCCTCATCTGGAGTATTGTGTGCAGATTTGTTTAAGTTTCTTTATCAGTGTCACAAGTAGGCTTACATTAACACTGCAATGAAGTTACTGTGAAAATCCCCTCGTCGCCACACTCCGGCAGGTGTTCGGGTACACTGAGGGAGAATTTAGCACGGCCAATGCACCCAACCAGCACATCTTTCGGACTGTGGGAGGAATATATATATATATAGATAAGGTGTCCTTATCTGAGGATGGATGTCCTTGCTCTCCAGGGAGCACAGCGAAGGTTTACCAGGCTGATTCCTGGGATGGCAGGTCTGTCATATGAGGAGAGTTTAGAAGAGTGAGAGGGGATCTCATAGAAACTTATAAAATTCTAACAGGGTTAGACAGGGTAGATTCAGAAAGAATGTTCCCGATGGTGGGGGGAGTCCAGAACTGGGGGTCATAGTTTGAGGATAAGGGGGGAAACCTTTTAGAACTGAGGTGAGGAGAAATTTCTTCACCCAGAGGGTGGTGAATGTGTGGAATTCACTCCCACAGAAAGTAGTTGAGGCCAAAACGTTGCGTGATTTCAAGAAGAAATTAGATATCGCTCTTGGGGCCAAAGGGATCGAGGGATATGGTGGTGGCAGGGGTGGGGGGGGGGGTGGGGGGGCGGGCGCGGGGGCGGGGGCGGGGTGGCTGGGTGGGGGGGGGGGGCGCGGAAGGGGGGAAACAAGATATTGAATTTGAACATCAACCATGATCATAATAAATGGTGGAGCAGGCTCGAAGGGCTGAATGGCCTCCTCCTGCTTCTAGTTTCTATGTTTCTAAATCCTGGATGGTGTTGAGCTTCTTGAGTGTTGTTGGAGCTGCACCCATCCAGGCAAGTGGGGAGTATTCCATCACACTCCTGACTGGTGCCTTGTAGATGGTGGACAGGCTTTGGGGATTCAGGAGGTGAGTTACTCACCGCAGGATTCCCAGCCTCTGACCTGCTCTTCAGTCACACCATTTACGCTGCTGATCCAGTTAAATTTATGGCCAATGGTGAGAATCCGGATGTGGATCGTGGGAGATTCAGCGATAGAAAGGCCTTTGAACGTCAAGGGAATGTGTTTCAGTTCATTAGTGTCACAAGTAGGCTTACATTAACACTGTAATGAAGTTACTGTGAAAATCCCCTCGTCGCCACACTCAGGCGCCTGTTCGGGTACACTGAGGAAGAATTTACCATGGCCAATCCACCCTAACCTGCACAGCTTTGGACACTAAGGGGCAATTTAGCATGGCCAATCCACCTAACCTACACATCTTTGGACACTAAGGGGCAATTTAGCATGGCCAATCCCCCTAACCTACACATCTTTGGACACTAAGGGGCAATTTAGCATGGCCAATCCACCTAACCTACACATCTTTGGACTGTGGGAGGAAACCGGAGCACCCGGAGGAAACCTACGCAGACACAGGGAGAACATGCAGACTCCACACAGACAGTGACCCAAGCCGGGAATCAAACCTGGGTCCCTGGTGCTGTGAGGCAGCAGTGCTAACCACTGTGCCACTGTGCTGGTCACATGTGGTTAGACTCTGCCTTAATGCAGATGCTCATTGATGCACTATCAATTACGACGCGAAGACCTCTGAGAGTGAGGGAAAACTAATAGGCTTTTATTCACAGAGAACAGGAGCACACCCTTGTAGCTGACCTGGTCTAGACTAAGGCAAGGAGGAGGGACCATCACCTTTATACCCCACTCTGGGTGGAAAGGGAGGGGTCTCAGGTGGAAAGGGAGGAGTCTCGGGCCAGGTGAAGCATGGGTGTGTCCAGGCACATACATGTAGTAACAGTGGTTTACCACACTCATTGCCCAGCACTTGTTGGGTGCAAGTGTTTCTTGTCAGCCCAAAAGCCTGGATATTGTCCAGTTCTTGCTGCATTTGGACATGGACTGCTTCAGTATCTGAGGAGTCGCGAATGGTGCTGAACATTGTGCAACCATCGGCGAACATCCCCACTTCTGACCTTATGATGGAGGGAAGGTCATTGATGAAGCAGCTGAAGATGGTTGGGCCGAGGACACGAACCCTGAGGGACTCCTGCAGTGATGTCCTGGAGCTGAGATGACTGACCCTCCACAACCACAACCATCTTCCTTTGTGCCAGGTAAGACCCCCAGCCAGGGTACAGCTTTTCACTGATTCCTGTTGACTTCAATGATGCTAGTTTATTTATTGAGTTATGGTGTCATTGAAGGAGACCATTTGACCCATTGGGTCCATGCTAACTTTCAGTGGAGCAGTCCAGACAATCCCATTTCACCATTCCCTTGTAAGTTTCTTTTCCTTGAGTGCCCATCCAATTACCTTTCAAAACCATTGCTCATTCCCACTTCCACCTCCCTCATCGGCAATGAGTTCCAAGACATTCCCACTTGACATTGGTAAGGCCACACTTGGAATACTGTGTGCAATTCTGGTCACCCTATTATAGAAAGGATATTACTAAACTAGAAAAGGTGCAGAAAAGATTTACTAGGATGTTACCGGGACTTGATGGATTGAGTTATAAGGAGAGGCTGGATAGACTGGGACTTTTTTCTCTGGAGCGTAGGAGGCTGAGGGGTGATCTTATAGCGGTCTATAAAATAATGAGGGGCACAGATCAGCTAGATGGTCAATATCTTTTCCCAAAGTTAGGGGAGTCAAAAACGAGAGGGCATAGGTTTAAGGTGAGAGGGGAGAGATACGAAAGTGTCCAGAGGGGCAGTTTTTTCACACACAGTGTGTTGAGTGTCTGCAACAAGCTGCCAGAGGTAGTAGTAGAGGCGGGTACAATTTTGTCTTTTGAAAAGCATTTAGATAGCTACATGAGTAAGGTGGTATAGAGGGATATGGGCCAAATGTGGGCAATTGGGATTAGCTTAGGGGTTTAAAAAAAAGGCGCCATGGATAAGTTGGGCCAAAGGGCTTGTTTCCATACTGTAAACCTCTATGACTCTATGACTTGCTGTGTGAAAATCTTCTTCCTCACATCCCCACCCCCGCATCGCTTACCCAAAATCCTAAATCTGTGTCCTCCTACTCCTTGTACCTTTAGCCAATGGGAGCAGTTTTCCTTTGTCTATCTTATCTAAACCTGTCATAATCTTGTCCACCTCGATCAAATCTCCCATCAATCTCCTTCACTCCAAGGGGAACAACCCCAGCTTCTCCAACCCGAACCTTGGAGCTAAAAGGCCCTCACCCTTGGAACCATTCTGGTAAATCACCCTCTGCACCCTCTTGAGGACCCTCACATCCTTCCTAAAATGCGGGCCTCGGGTGACTGCTCGTGTAGAGTATACACGTCCTCTCCATGTCTGCGTGGGTTTCCTCCGGGTGCTCCGGTTTCCTCCCACAGCCCGAAGATGTGTAGATTAGGTGGATTGGCCATGCCAAATTGTCCCTTAGTGTCCAAAGATGCATAGATTAGGTGGATTGGCCATGCTAAATTGCCCCTTAGTGTCCAAAGATGTGTAGGTTAGAGTGGATTGGCCATGCTAAATTGTCCCTTAGTGTCCAAAGATGTGCAGGTTAGGGTGGATTGGCCATGGTAAATTGTCCCTTAGTGTCCAAAGATGTGTGGGTTAGGGTGGATTGGCCATGCTAAATTGCCCCTTAGTGTCCAAAGATGTGCAGGTTAGGTGGATTGGCCATGCTAAATGTGTGGGGTTACGGAGATGGGGAGTGGGCCTGGGTAAAATGCTCTGTCAGAGACTCGATGGGCCGAATAGCCTGCTTCTGCATTGCAGGGAATCTTTGGAAAAATTCTTTCTGGTATCTGCTTCCGCCACTTTTTCAGGTCGAACATTCCTAACCAGACAATTGTCCAGCTGAAAGCATTTTATTTTATCTTCCCTCTTGGGTCAGAGATGAATCTGATCCCTCAGCCCGAAGTGGGTGCGAGCCAGTGGAGGGCCCATGTAATGGGGCAGGAAGGTGCTGAATGGAGACACCAGAGGCCCTTTGGTGGCCACTTAAAGGCTTCATCCTGCCAATTCTGGCTTTCCGCAGTGGAGGGAAGGGTCCGTGCAATGCGGGTGAACCACCCCTTGAAAGCTGGCGTGGGTGGCTGCAGCCTTTTGGTGGGGGTGTGGGGGGGGTGGAGGTGGAGCCCCTCCTTCTCAGACAATCTGTGCCCAACGGAGGGACCCGCAGGTCCCATGGGAAGATGCACCCGGCCCTTCAAAATAATCACCCCTCAGATTTCCAGTATCTGCAGTATTTTATTCTGTATCCCTGCAGAGAATCGTGGCGGCATTTTCCAGCCGCTCTTGCCCCTGAACCGAAAAATCCCGCCCGAGGTTAACCTTTGCATAGTCCGCACCCCCCCCCCCCTCCCCCATCCACCTCCTGCCCGCTACGGTTCCCATGGAAACTTCTCCTCTCAGATCTTCACTCTCTACTGTGTCAAAACCTCTTGCCATCTTGAAAGCCTCAATTAGGCTGCCTCTTCTCTGTTCCAAGAAGAACAGTCCGAACTTTTTGGACCTCTCTTCATATCTGAAGTCCCTCGCCCCTGGCGAGATCCTGGTAAACCGCCTCTGTAAACATTCAAATGCCTTGACACCTTCCCTATCATGCGGTGCCCAGAACTGGGCGGCACGGCGGCACAGTGGTTAGCACTGCTGCCTTACAGCGCCAGGAACTGGGTTCGATTCCTGGCTTGGGTCACCATCTTTGCGGAATCTGCATGTTCTCCCCGTGTCTGCGTGGGTTTCCTTCAGATGCTCCAGTTTCCTCCCACACTGCAAAGATGTGTCGGATAGGTGGATTGGCCGTGCAAAATTGCCCCTTAGTGTCCAAAGATGTGTAGGTTAGATGGATTGGCCATGCTAAATTGCCCCTTAGTGTCCAAAGATGTCCAGGTTAGGTGGATTGACCATGCTAAATTGCCCCTTAGTGTCCAAAGATGTGCAGGTTAGGTGGATTGGCCATGCTAAATTGCCCCTTAGTGTCCAAAGATGTGCAGGTTAGGTGGATTGGCTATGCTAAATTGCCCCTTAGTGCGCAAAGATGTGTAGGTTAGGTGGATTGGCCATGCTAAATTGCCCCTTAGTGTCCAAAGATGTCCAGGTTAGGTGGATTGGCCATGCTAAATTGCCCCTTAGTGTCCAAAGATGTCCAGGTTAGGTGGATTGGCCATGCTAAATTGCCCCTTAGTGTCCAAAGATGTCCAGGTTAGGTGGATTGGCCATGCTAAATTGCCCCTTAGTGTCAGGGGGATTAGCAAGGTAAATATGTGGTGTTACGGGAATAAGGCCTGGGTGGGATTGTGGTCGGTGCTGACTCGATGGGCTGAATGGCCTCCTTCTGCACTGTAGGGATTCTATGAACTGTCCATAGTACCCAATCTGAGGCCCAACCAGTGACTCTCGCATGATCCCTTTGCTTTTACATTCTATTCCTCTATTACTAATAGCGCCTATGCCTTTTTTTTTAGCCACCTGCAAAGGGTTGGCACAATGGTTAGCACTGCTGCCTCACAGTGCCAGGGACCCGAGTTCGAGTCCCGGCTTGGGTCACTGTCTGTGCGGAGTCTGCATGTTCTCCCCGTGTCTGCGTGGGTTTCCTCCGGGTGCTCCAGTTTCCTCCCACAGTCCGAAAGACGTGCTGGTTAGGTTGATTGGCCATGCTAAATTCTCCCTCGGTGTACCCGAACAGGAGTGTGGTGACTCGGGGATTTTCACAGTAACTTCACTGCAGTGTTAATGTAAGCCTACTTGTGACACTAATAAATAAACCTTACTGCATCAGGCTTTCCACATTGAATTCCATCTGCAAATGTTGCTGCCCATTTCACCATCCTGGCAATGTCATCCTAAGGCCTATAACTCGAAGCTTTTGCCAGGTTTTATATCCTCTGCAAACTGCTCCCTCCCATCCACATCGAAGTTGTTTGTTAAATCTGATATGTTTAATTCTCGACCTTGCTCCCACTCTGACCTTTGTGTCCTTGGCCTCCTGGAGGGCTCCAATGGGGCTCAACATTAACTCAAGGAACAACACCTCATCTTCTGATCAGTTCTTCCAGACTCATCATTGAGTTCAATGATTTTGAAGGGTAAATCTCTGTCCCCCACCCCCCCACACACTCCCCTGCCCACGTCCCCATTCTGTTCCCTTTCTCTTCACAGGTTTTGAGCGTTCTCATTCTTTGCTTTCTCACTGCAGCCGTTCCCTATTCCCTCTGGGCCGGGATTCTCCGACCTCGCCCGCGGCCGCGATTCCCCAGTCCCGCTGCAGTGAACGGGGGCTTGGCCGAGCGCCAAATTCTCCATTCCCGCTGGCTGGTGGCGGGACGTGCGAGATCAAAGAATTCCGGCCACCTCAGGTGGCGCAGTGGTTAGCACTGCTGCCTCACAGCACCAGGGACCCGGGTTCGATTCCCGGCTCGGGTCACTGTCTGGGTGGAGTTTGCACTTTCTCCCCGTGTTTGCGTGGGTTTCCTCCGGGTGTTCCGGTTTCCTCCCACAGTCCAAAGATGGACGGGTTAGGTGGATTGGCCGTGCTAAATTGATGCTAATGTCAGGGGGATTAGGCGGAGTAAATGAGGGTTACGGAAATAAGGCCTGGGTGGGATTGTGGTTGGTACAGTCTCGATGGGCCGAATGGCCTCCTTCTGCACTGTGATTCTCTGATTCTCCTCCAGACACATCTTTGGTTTATTTATTTGTTGTTTTCCCTTTGGTCCGAACACAGATCTTCCATTTTGTAACGAAAACACAAAATGCTGCATAAACTCAGCAGACCGGGCAGCATCTGTGGGGGGAGAAACGCAGTTACACGTTTTGAGTCCATATGACCCTTCTACAGAACTGAAGAGGGATAGAAATGTGGTGAATTCTACACTTGGAGAGCAGGGCAGATCAGAATGGAAGCTCAGTGATAGTCAGAGGGATTGTCATGGACATGAGACAAAGGGGCTGTTAATGGTGCCACTAGGGACGGAAGAGTGTTAATAGTGGCAAGGGTAAGATAAAAGAACATGGTAATAGAAAAACAGAAGTCAGTTCTCAGTGGGAGCAGAGATGAACAAGCAACAGGTAGCCATGTGGGAGTAGGGTCAGGAAACTAAACACAGACCAGATGACCGCTTTGTCGAACACCTTCGCTCCGTCCACAAGCATTCACCCCAACCTTCCTGCCGCTTGCCATTTCAACTGAACATCTTGCTCCCATGCCCACATATCGGTCCTTAGCCTGTTGCAATGCTCCAGCACAAACTGGAACAACAACACCTGGGCGGCACAATGGCACAGTGGTTAGCACTGCTGCCCTCACAGCGCCAGCAACCTGGTTTCAATTCCGGCCTCGGCTCACTGTCTGTGTGGAGTCCGCACATTCTTCCTGTGTCTGCGTGGGTTTCCTCCCACACTCCAAAGATTTGTAGGTTAGGTGGATTGGCCATGTTAACTTGTCCCTTGGTGTCCAAACATGTGTAGGTTAGATGCATTGGCCATGCTAAATTGCCCCTGAGTGTCCAAAGATGTGTATGTTAGGTGTGTTGGCCATGGTAAACTGCCCCTGAGTGTCCAAAGATGTGTATGTTAGGTGTGTTGGCCATGGTAAACTGCCCCTTAGTGTCCAAAGATGTGTAGGTTAGGTGGATTGGCCATGCTAAATTGCCCTTTAGTGTCCAAAGATGTGCAGGTTAGGTGGATTGGCCATGCTAAATTGCCCCTTAGTGTCCAAAGATGTGCAGGTTAGGTGGATTGGCCATGCTAAGTTGTCCCTTAGTGTCCAAAGATGTGCAGGTTAGGTGGATTGGCCATGCTAAATTGCCCTTTAGTGTCCAAAGATGTGCAGGTTAGGTGGATTGGCATGCTAAATTGCCCCTTAGTGTCCAAAGATGTGCAGGTTAGGTGGATTGGCCATGCTAAATTGCCCCTTAGTGTCCAAAGATGTGTAGGTTAGGTGGATTGGCCATGCTAAATTGCCCCTTAGTGTCCAAAGATGTGTAGGTTAGGTGGATTGGCCATGCTAAATTGTCCCTTAGTGTCCAAAGATGTGCAGGTTAGGTGGATTGGCCATGCTAAATTGTCCCTTAGTGTCCAAAGATGTGTAGGTTAGGTGGATTGGCCATGCTAAATTGCCCCTTAGTGTCCAAAGATGTGCAGGTTAGGTGGATTGGCCATGCTAAATTGTCTCTTAGCATCCAAAGATGTGTAAGTTTTGGGGGATTAGTTTTGGGGGGCTGGGTGGATGCTGTGTCAGCGAGCCGGTGCAAACTCAATGGGCTGAATGGCCTCCTTCTATGCTGTGATTATATGAACACCTCATCTTCTGATTAGACATGTTACAGCCCTCTGGACTCAACATGAGTTCAACAACTTTAGACTGTGAACTTTCCCCTCCATCTTAGACTACCCCTATTTTGTTTCCTGTATTCAGTTTCCCTGGCTTGTCCCTTGTTCAATTTTGCTCTCACTGAGCACTGACCTGTTTTTCTATTGAAACATACTGCTGCTATCTTACCTTTGCCACTATTAATGTTCTTCAGTTCCTAATGGCACCATCAACAGCCCCTCTGTCTTGTATCCATGGCATCTTTGCCAATTGCTCCTTAGCTCTGACTGTCACTGACCTTCCATTGCCCCGCTCTGCAAATGCATAATTCATCCCATTTCTATCCTTCTTCAATCCTGTAGAAGGGTCATGTGGACTGAATGTATGTTTCTCTCCCTGCAGATGCTGCCCGTCCTGCTGAGTTTATCCAGCATTTTCTAAAATGAGGACAGGGGTTGGAGTTGTTGCAATTTCATCTTTTTGCGATTGAAATATCTGTTGTAGCTCCTCCCCCTTGTTTTGAAGTCCATCTGAGGGACCAGCTTATCTTTGAATTCTGATGGGTGGCACGGTGGCACAGTGGTTGGCGCTGCTGCCTCACAGCACCAGGGACCTGGGTTCGATTCCGACCTCGTTTGTCAGTGTGAGTGGAGTTTGCACATTCTCCTCGTGTCTGCTCCAGTTTCCTCCCACAGTCCAAAGATGTGCAGGTTAGGTGGATTGGCCATGCTAAGTTGTCCCTTAGTGTCCAAAGATGTGTACGTTAGGTGGATTGGCTATGCTAAATTACCCATTAGTGTCTAAAGATATGCAGTTTAGGTGGATTGGCCATGCTAAACTGTCCCTTAGTGTCCAAAGATGTGCAGGTTAGGTGGATTGGCCATGCTAAATTGCCCCTTAGTGTCTAAGGATGTGTAGGTTAGGTGGATTGGCCATGTTAAATTGCCCCTTAGTATCTAAAGATGTGCAGGTTAGGTGGATTGGCCATGCTAAATTGCCCCTTAGTGTCCAAAGATGTGCTGTTTAGGTGGATTGGCCATGCTAAATTGCCCCTTAGTGTCCAAAGATGTGCCGTTTAGGTGGATTGGCCATGCTAAATTGCCCCTTAGTGTCCAAAGATGTGCCGTTTAGGTGGATTGGCCATGCTAAATGCACGGGGTTGCGGGCATAGGGCAGAGTTGAGGTGCTGGGTGAGATGCTCTTTCGGAGGGTCGATACAGAGGCCGTATGGCCTCTCTCTGCACTGGAGGGGTTCAATGGATTGTAATTTTGAAAGAAAACAGGCTGATGCCCGGAAGGTCTTTTCTCCTCGAAGTGGTTAGCGCTGCTGCCTCACAGCGCCAGGGACCTGGGTTTGATTCCGACCTCGTTTGTCAGTGTGAGTGGAGTTTCAATCTTTATTTTACATCGAATCCCAATCGGTCTTTCATCCTACTATTCTTATCATTTGGACTCGGCCAATTTTACTTTGCCTGTTACATGGAACGGAAGTGTCACCTTATTGGGAAATCGTCTCTGTCCCCTCGCCCGGTGGCTTTCCCCAGTGTAGGGCAACCCTACTGGACAAGAACCCAGCCCATCCATCTTCCTGCCTGGACCAATGAGGGGAGGAGACCGCCACACTCAGACTCCCAATTGGTCGGACCTCCAGTTGCCACTCTGCCTGCAAGTGGTTGCTTTTCCTTTTTGAATGATAGCTGTCAGATTCTCCTCCACCCCCTTCAGAAAAAAGATCCCCAGGATGAAACTTATTGGGGAACAGGTCCGGCCACCACCCCCCCCCCCAAAAAAAATATATCATTTGCAAAATGATTCTAACCCTGCACTTTTATCAAATCCCAACAATTATAGTGTCCAAGTTTCCACAAAAGCTGAAATTAGGTGTTGGGTGATGGGTCTGTTACACTGAGTGGGGACTGGGCACAAACGTGCAAAGAATGTGAATATTGGACACAGAATTGAAATAAACCAGCCACAATGCATGTGTTGCAGATTAAAATATTACTTTAAGAATTCACCGCAAGTGCATTAGAGCCCCGAGTTCTTGCTCCCACCCTTCCTCCCCAAGCCTTTCAGTTCACTGGAGAAATACATTTTGGTAACAGTTTTTCTTAACGTTGGTGGATGAATTCGTCCACGCTACAGATTGGGATTGGGATTGGGATGGATTGGGATGGGGGGGGGGGGGGGGGTTTCTGCACCCATCTGAGAGCATAGGACCCAACCTAAAAGCTATCAGAGAACCAACTTGTGACTTTTTTCCCCCTAAGTGGGGGAAACTTCCCTTTTAACACGTCTCCCAACTCCCTGGTACTTTTGTTGAAATTCACAAAATCGCGACAGGTAAACAAAATTATCGACTGCACTTAATTCTCATAGATGATAAAACTAAACACAAACTGTTCTCTCCCTTTTTTCAATCACGCTTTGCACAACTTAATCTGAAATATTGCAAGTACTGGACCCAGAGTTGTCCCTTAGACTGTCCCTTTAAAAGCAAAAATCTGAATTACCAGACGTTTCACCGTTGGAAGGTATTTCTCCAAATATCTTCCATCCCAGGGAGACCAAACGCAAAAAAAAAACCCAATAATAATTCTTGGGAGTTGGAAACAAAAGCTGGCTGGAGTTCTTCTTAAGTCCTGCAACTTCAACGGAACCTAACGAGGACAAAAAAAAGTAAGCTTTACCTCTCACTGGTATAGATTCTTGTTTCAACTTGAGTTTTTGATTAAAAAAAAGAAAGCTCCCCCCCCCAAAAAAAATGAATGTACACTTTAAATTCGAGAAAGAAAATGCTCAAAGAACTGCTTGATTTGAGTTGCGATTCTATTATAATTGATTAAGAGGATTTTTTTTTAAAAAGCCTTCAGTTTCTCTAATGCACTGGCTTCATCCGACAAGGATACAGAAAATCAGTCGACTAAGAAGGTATTCTTTTTGTATAGCCAGTGAGAGATTCAGGCAAAAAGGTTTCGGTCAAAGAAAAACTCCTTGCTAAGCGCTTAATAAAAGTTTCTCAAACTTCTTGTCACAGAATTTTCTTTACAGAAAGTCTTTTCGCATGGGGAGGGGGGGGGGGGATAAGTACAGTATCTTCTGGTTGGGGAAGGAGGGGCTTTAGACAAGAACTAGCGAAGGATTGGAGTGGGTCGGGTTACAGCTCGGCTGGAGGCGGGGGGCAAAGGGGGTGGGTCGAATTGACAAACCAGTGGGGATATACGCAGTCATTGCACGGAGAAGGGATTTAAAACTGCGGTACCCAGCCCAGAGCAGAGAGCGCTAAGTTGCTGCTTTCGGGCCCTGGTACTGGATACCTTTTTGTTTCCCCACTCGTTCCAAGGTTGACTTTAATGACGGTTCGGTGATCGCTGGGATCCCACTTCTCTCTTCATCCACAGAACGACGCTGCATGTCTAACATTTAGATATGTTCAGGTTTGTGGATATCCGGACATTGGTGTTGCTCGCAGCAACGCAAGCCATCCTACTAGCTGTTGTCAAATGTCAAGGCACAGATATTCGTAAGTGTATCTTATAATTTTTCATTCTCTCTCTTTCTCCCCAGAAAAGTGATTTTCATAGTAGCTTAATTACAGTGTTAATACAAGTCTACTTGTGACACTAATAAATCAACTGACAAAAAGGGTTAATAGATTTTCACAGTAACTTCATTGCAGTGTTAATGTAAGTCTACTTGTGACACTAATAAATCAACTTAAAAAAAAGACGAATAAGTGTAAAATGCAAGTTAATGTCCAGTTTTATGGAAGGAAATTTGGCAGAGAGTTTCATAGTCTTGGAATCTTTTATTTAAGCGTTTGTGGGACTGTTACTGAAGATAACTGCGGGGAGGAGGGAGGAAGGAGATGGAAGGTGAATTAAGTATATTTTTGCGTTGTGGTCCTTGAAATCAGGAGCAAACTGGTTAAAAAGTTTTGTTTCTGAATTGCTCAGGTTGTGATGGTTGAGACAGAGAAGTGGGGGGGGCGGGGGGGGGGGTGGAGTACAGGGATTAAGCAGGAGTATGGAAGTATGAGCAAATTCTCGGGAGGAGGGGGAGAATAGTGTATTTCGATCAGTAATTCACGGTCAGAAAGCTTCAGTCCGCCAGAAGTTGGAAAATGTCAGAATTTCTCCAACCCTATCGAAATTCCTTGTGTTTTTTTTTGTTAAATCTTCCAAACGCCCAACTCCTGACACTTCTGGGTGAGGAACCGGGATTACTTTTCTATTTTAGAAAGGTAAGATTTACTTGGGACTCTTTGGGAATAGCCACCAAAGCCAGTTTAAGCGTTGGAGAATGGCAAGTGGGAGTTTAAAAGCTGGGAACAGTGACAGTTTATGAGAAGTTGCTCCCCCCCCCCCCCCCCCCCCATCCCCTCCAACCAAAAAAAAAAAATTGGGAGGTTAGAAACGGCTCCTGTGTCAAATCTTGGCAGCCAGACGGAGAAGACAGGCACTGGAGGAGGAGAGGTGGAGTGGGGGCGGAATCACAAACTCGGGATGGCGTGAGGAGAGGTAGAAATTGCAAAGGGTGATTGATAGATGGCTATGCGGGGGGGGGGGGGTCTCTAAAGCACCTCCCCCAGAGGGGCCCAGCCTAGGGAACCATCAGTGCTGCCCAAAACCCTGCTATTCAGGGTGCACAAGGAGTAAGATAGACAGACTGGGGGCAGAGAGCACTAGGGACTATAGGAATATAGTGTACAGATTTTGCCTTGTGTTGTTTAACCCAACTTTATTTCATCCCAATCTTCCAATAAGTTATGCTTACCAATTGCAGTGAATAATTGCATGTTAAAATACGTTGAACTGGATACATCTGGTAACTTGAATTCGGGCATCTGTATTTCGACGAATCCGATCCTGAAATTTGAAATGTCTTCGACTAGACTCAGCGACAGCCGAGGGCAGTAATAAATGTGCAGGGGGCAATGGAACAAGGAGGTTTCTGTGTCACTCAACACCATCTAGGCTCTCCCCCCACCCCGTCTAGTCTTCGCCCCTGCAAGCGAAGCCTGTCACACGTTTTACTCTTTTACAACCAGTTAACAACACCCCCTAAGGCTCCAGACACAAGTTAACCCCCCTTCCCCAACACCAAAAAAAGACAGGCTTTTAACACCTGGCCAGTGGTGAGCCGGTGCACTGTGTCTGATTAGAGACTGCAAGTTTGTAAACAGAAGTGAAACAAAATTAATAGGGGGGGGGGGGGGAAGATAAACTTGTTTGTAAATTCCAGCCTCCAGATACATTATTAGTTTTGGAGTTCAGATGGTTTTGGAAAGACTTGAAAGGCTGCGTTCCTCTTTTAAAAGCTATTTGTTTGCATTGTAGTGTGGTTAGAACGCGCCAGTTAGATGTCAGACCCCTTTTCCTCTGAGTCTAAAAAGACAAAGGAACACTTTCAGAACGACGCAGCCAGTAAAACTAGCAGGGAAACGTTTGAGTAATCATGCTGTGTGAAGCATCCCCGCCCCCCCCCCCGGAAAATAGCCGGGCTCTCCAAGCTTCTGAACCCAGAGATTCTGAGAGCCATCTGGTCCCATTGCCCGACAAAACTCAATGAAGATCTCAGACTGGGCTCTTCCCCCAGAATGGTCAAAGGTGCTTCGACGCTGCTGGAGAGATATTTGAAATATAGTTCAACAGTCGGTCCTCATGTCCTCAGAGCACTGGGTTAGTTTGGGTCGTTTCATTCTGGGAGTTCAAAGTGGTTAACACTGCTGTCCTCAGGGACCCTCCGGGTTCAATTCCGGCCTTGGGCGACTCGACTGTGTGGGAGTTCAGCACATTCTCTGCGTGGGGTTCCTCCGGGTGCTCCGGTTTCCTTCCACAGTCCAAAGGATGTGCAGGTTAGGTGGATTGGCCATGCTAAATTGTCCCTTAGTGTCCAAAGATGTGTAGGTTAGGTGGATTGGCCATGCTAAATTGTCCCTTAGTGCCCAAAGATGTGCAGGTTAGGTGGATTGGCCATGCTAAATTGTCCCTTAGTGTCCAAAGATGTGCAGGTTAGGTGGATTGGCCATGCTAAATTGCCCCTTAGTGCCCAAAGATGTGCAGGTTAGGTGGATTGGCCATGCTAAATTGTCCCTTAGTGTCCAAAGATGTGCAGGTCAGGTGGATTGGCCATGCTAAATTGTCCCTTAGTGTCCAAAGATGTGTAGGTTAAGAAGATTGACCATGCTAATTTGTCCCTTAGTGTCCAAAGATGTGCAGGTTAGGTGAATTGGCCATGGTAAATTGCCCCTTAGTGTCCAAAGATGTGTAGGTTAGGTGGATTGGCCATGCTAAATTGTCCCTTAGTGTCCAAAGATGTGCAGGTTAGGTGGATTGGCCATGCTAAATTGTCCCTTAGTGTCCAAAGATGTGTAGGTTAGGTGGATTGGCCATGCTAACTTGCCCCTTTGTGTCCAAAGATGTGCAGGTTGGGTGCATTGGCTATGCTGAGTTGTCCCTTTGTGTCCAAAGATGTGTAGGTTAGGTAGATTGACCATGCTCAATGTGCAGGGTTATGCTGGGTAAGATGCTCTTTTGGAAAGTCGGTGCAGACTCGATGGGCCGAATGGCCTCCTTCTGCACTGTAGGGATTCTATGGATTCTGTGGAATGTGAGCAGGTTCTGAATGATGCTTTTGTGTCATGTTGTTTGCTTAGAGAGACTGTGTGTATGTGTGGATTGATTGCAATTCCCTTACTGTTTATTTAACCTGGTTCCGACAGTGGGCTGTGAATCACCGGCTCTGTGAGTCAATTGAGAATGAGGTCTATTCATCCGATCTCAGGGTCTACTGGGCTCACACATGGGAGGGAACCTGATCCCGAACCAGCAACTGGACACATCCCGGAGGCGAGACAGCCTGCAATTGCAATTAATATCTGATATTGGCATGTCTTGAATGCATTTTAGTAAAAAGTGCTAATTTACCTCCTCTTGAATATTCATTAATTTATACTTTATATTATCTCCAATGGACCATAAGCGGTATAGCGCTGCCTACTAGACTTTTTACACCAAAGAGTTATTAGTCAGGCTTCATAAATAAAACCTCAAATGCAAACTTTGAGCAAAATAATTCTAAAATCCCTTTTTTAGTTTGCATTTTATTTGGGTTTATTTGCAAGCATTGACTGACAGTGAGTAATACAATGGGGCCATCTGCTGGAACTTGTGTGTGCATGCTCCTATCATCTTTATTATACACATAAATGTTAAAAAAAAGTTATTCCCAATGACAATGAAGTCATCTATAGATTTAAAACCGGATATTCTCGCCTTTGGTATCCTCCAGTCGATGCCTTCATTGAGGGTGGCACAGTGGTTAGCACCGCTGCCTCACAGCGACAGGGACCCAGGTTCAATCCCAGCCTTGGGTGACTGTGTGGAGTTTGCACCTTCTCCCCCGTGTCTGCGTGGGTTTCCTCCGGGTGCTCCGGTTTCCTCCCACAGTCCAAAAATGTGCAGGTTAGGTGGATTGGCCATGTAAATTGCCCCTTGGTGTCTAAAGGTGTGTAGGTTAGGTGGATTGGCCATGCTAAATTGCCCCTTAGTGTCCAAAGATGTGTAGGTTAGGTGGATTGACCATGCTAAATTGCCCCTTAGTGTCCAAAGATGTGCAGGTTAGGTGGATTGGCCATGCTAAATTGTCCCTTAGTGTCCAAAGATGTGTAGGTTAGGTGGATTGGCCATGCTAAATTGCCCCTTAGTGTCCAAAGATGTGCAGGTTAGGTGGATTGGCCATGCTAAATTGTCCCTTCGTGTCCAAAGATGTGTAGGTTAGGTGGATTGGTCATGCTAAATTGCCCCTTAGTGTCCAAAGATGTGTAGGTTAGGTGGATTGGCCATGCTAAATTGCCCCTTAGTGTCCAAAGATGTGCAGGTTAGGTGGATTGGCCATGCTAAATTGCCCCTTAGTGTCCAAAGATGTGTAGGTTAGGTGGATTGGCCATGCTAAATTGTCCCTTAGTGTCCAAAGATGTGTAGGTTAGGTGGATTGGCCATGCTAAATTGCCCCTTAGTGTCCAAAGATGCGCTGGTTAGGTGGATTGGCCATGCTAAATTGCCCCTTAGTGTCCAAAGATATGTAGGTTCAGTGGATTGGCCATGCTAAATTCTCCCTCCGTGTCCCCGAACAGGAGTGTGGCGACTCGGGGATTTTCACAGTAACTTCATTGCAGTGTTAATGTAAGCCGACTTGTGGCACTAATAGATAAACTTTAAAAGAATGTTATCCTCTGCAAATTTAGATATTTAAAAGGAGTCTTTCATGCAATTACTATAATTGATGACTAACTACATATGGGTGCGTGAAGTTTTTATACAGTGTTTGCAAACTGATATTTTCCTAATTCATTAATTCCTATCGTCACACCATATTCTAGTCTAATTAACCTGGGAAGTGTTCCATGAGAATGTGTCTGTGTGTATATACACCTTAAAACCACTCGATATACAGAAAGCCGTGAATGTTCTGTAGTGTGTTGTTATTCATGACTAAAAGATGTCTTGCCCTCTTTCTCTCTCTCTCTCTCCTCTCCGCCCGCTCTGCACTCACAGAGGACCTGAAAGTGATCTGTAAGCAAGACGGGCAGAAATACAGTGACAAAGATGTTTGGAAACCGGAGCCTTGTAGAATCTGTGTCTGTGACGCTGGGATTATTCTTTGCGACGAGATAATCTGCGAAGACCTTAAAGATTGCCCTAATCCTGAGATTCCTTTCGGAGAATGCTGCCCTGTCTGTCTGAACGACCGAGCTGCCCCCAGCGATCGTAATTTATTTATTCTATACTCTCCATAAATAAATTACTATAAAGTCCCCATTCATGGATGCAACCGCCCAGGTCTCCCCTGGGAAGGTTTGTCCATCAATGGTTGCTGTGTTTTCAAACAAAAAAAGGTGAAATCGGCATTTTTCTTGTACTTTCCTCTTTTGCTTCCATTTTATTCACTGCCCCAGTAAATTCAAAGATATCCCCATCAGTTTATTTTTGTTGTTTGCAAGCTGGCTCTGGTTATTTTGATGTGGAGATGCTGGTGTTGGACTGGGTTAAGCACAGTAAGAAGTCTAACAACACCAGGTTAAAGTCCAACAGGTTTATTTTAACTGATTATTATTTAACTGGTTATTTTAACAGAATTCGAAATCTTGCAACCAAAAGAGAAAATGCTGGATAATCTCAGCAGGTCTGGCAGCATCTGGAAGGAGAGAACAGAGCTGGCGTTTCCAGTCCAGGTGGCCCTTTGTCAGACCTGCTGAGATTTTCCAGCATTTTCTCTTTTGGTTTCAGATTCCAGCAACCGCAGGAATTTGCTTTTATTCCAGAATTTGCAACTCACCGGGATTTTGCCGACTGTGGGAGTACCCGACAGTGAAATAGAAGGCAAATCACAGAGGGGTGGGGGGCTGGTCCCAGCTGAGTGTTACACATCTCACCTCCCCATTCCAATGCTGATTGAATCAAGTTCCAAGTAGTGACTACATTGGGTCAAATTGAAACATCCCGGAGGCCAGACACCCAATGACACATTGGGTGCTCCGGTTTCCTTCCACAGTCCAAAAGAAGGGTTAGGTGGATTGGCCATGTTAAATTGCCCCTTAGTGTCCAAAGGTGTGTGGGTTAGGTAGATTGGCCATGCTAAATTGCCCCTTAGTGTCCAAAGATGTGCAGGTTAGGTGGATTGGCCATGCTAAATTGCCCCTTAGTGTCCAAATATGTGCAGGTTAGGTAGATTGGCCATGCTAAATTGCCCCTTAGTGTCCAAAGATGTGCAGGTTAGGTGGATTGGCCATGCTAAATTGCCCCTTAGTGTTCAAAGGTGTGTGGGTTAGGTAGATTGGCCATGCTAAATTGCCCCTTAGTGTTCAAAGATGTGCAGGTTAGGTGGATTGGCCTTGGTAAAAGCCCAGGGTTATGGGAATAGGGTGGAGGGAGAGGGCCTGGATAAAATGCTCTTTCAGAGAGTTGGTGCAGACTTGATGGGCCAAATGGCCTCCTTCTGCACTGTAGGGATTCCATGTCACCGGTAAATTATTTGCCAAATTCCACACAGTCAGACATGTCCATAAATTTCTCCGAATTGGGTGTCTGGATAGAAATGAAGGATATTCTTCCCGTACCAGTTTTGTACCAGTGTGTGCAACATTTTAAGTCACTGAATTTGTGGTTGGGAATTCTGCTCCCAGTATTTCCGAGTTTTCCACAAGTGAGCTGCATACTTTGGATTCCCTGGATCCAATAAGACAAAGGAAAATCTCTGAATATTCCTTACTGCTGGTGACAGTAAATAAAAGACGCAAAAGAGGAGTATGAGACCTTTAAAAATCAGATTATGCCTTTTTAAAAGAAGTATTTGCTGCAAATGTTTTAAGTTTACATATTCAATTATGCTTAGTACCTAGTCAAGCCTTAATGCCAACTGTGCAGTTTTGTTTTGCCAAGTGTATGCTGATTTAAGAAGCTGTTTCCTTTTTTCTAAAAAACTGCTGAAGGATTTATCATTACTTGATAATATGCTTTTTAACACACAATTTTGCTAGCAGTTTTTTTTGGAATTCTGATATGTGCTTGCTGATTTTATTGCACTCAATCAAGAGTGCTTGACAGACAGTCGATTACAAAAGTTAGTTACTTGTATCTGCATCGTTAATTGCGGGTACATACCAGGCTTACTGTACTTGGCATTCTCTCCCACCAGTGTCAGAAGCCAAGGCTGGGTTTCTCACCACGTACCTCTATTCCAACTAGGGCAGCCTCTGTTAAAGGTCTATCTGTGAATTTATTGCGTAAATGTGGATCCAAAGCAGAAAATGCTGGAAAATCTCAGCAGGTCTGGCAGCATCTGTAAGGAGAGAAAAGAGCTGACGTTTCCAGTCCAGAATGACCCTTTGTCAAAGCTAAAAGGTATATTACTGGTATATCAACGCCTTTTAGCATTGAGAAAGGATCATCCAGACTCGAAACATCAGCTGTTTTCACTCCTTACAGATGCTGCCAGACCTGCTGAGATTTTCCAGCATTTTCTCTTTTGGTTTCAGATTCCAGCATCCGCAGTAATTTGCGTTTATCCAATGTAAATGTGTATCTAACCTTCATGAAGTACACTTTATAAGAATCCACTTTTTTTCTCTCCCTCCCCCCCACCCCACTTCTTTCCTATCGCACACAGGGCAGAGAGGTCCCAAGGTAAGATTTCACTCTCGGTGACTTACATGCCTCAACTGATCTAATGTCGAATGTTTAGCGCTGTGTTGAGTTAACCATAGTAGATACTCATTAATACAAAGAGCAAAGCCTCACCAGACAGAACAACAGCCCCTTTATCTGGGCTCGGTGCTTTGAAATGTATGAAGGGAGTGATTGAGTGCAAAGGGTTCCATGAAGAGAGACCCACTCCACACCATGACCCTTTTGAGGTGAATCGATTTCCTTACCTTGTCCCTTATGAAGTCCATTCCCACCCAGATTCATTCTTATTACTGGCGATCAGAGCCGGTGTACATTCCTCGGAGATCTCTGAACTTGCAGGTTTATTATGCGCAGCTGGAAGGCAAAGCATTTTATGAGAATAAGTGAAATGTTAAAGCTGCAGACCAAACGTTTTGCCGAAGGCATTTTTTAGCAATGCGAAAGACAGATTGTAACATTATCCGCAGTCGACGCACCTGGAGAGGAGTATCGAGCAACCCCAGCATTGGCCACATTCAAATTCGATTAACTGCTGTCATTTTCAAACATCCTTTGAAACAATATTCATTTCAGCTCATGCACAAAAATATCCTGAACTTATCAGAGATATGACATTGAGTCCAATCCCAGGCACAATTATTAACCCTGCCCTGCGGACAGTCACTGACCCTGCCCGAGGCTGACCTTTCTCTGGCCACAGTCATTCACCTTGCCCCTGACAACAATCGCTGACCTTTTCCTGACTACAATCATTCACTCTGTCCTGACAACAGTCACTCACCTTTTTCTGATTACAGTCATTTACCCTGCCCTGACAACAGGCGCTGACCTGTTTCTGTCCACAGTCATCCAGCCAACAGTCACTGACCGCCGCCCCCCCCTCCCCCCCCCCCCCCGCCACAGCTAATGACCCCATTCCACCTATTATCACCGACCCCACCCTGACTACAGTCACAAGACAACACCTTGAATGCAATCACAGCTACTGCCTTGAGTCCAGCGACCAATATCATCCCAAATACAGTTAGATGCTTCACTGATTGCCGGGAAAAACCCATCTGGTTCACTGATGTCCCTTTAGGGAAGGAAATCTGCTGTCCTTACCCAGTCTGGCCTACATGTGACTCCAGAGCCACAGCAATGTGGTTGACTCTCAACTGCCCTCGGGCAACTCGGGATGGGCAATAAATGCTGGCCAGCCAGAGAGACCCATGTCCCAGGGATGAATTAAAAAAAAAATTTATTGCACAGAAAGAAAATAAAATTCATGTAGGCCAGACCGGGTAAGGACGGCAGACTTCCTTCCCGAAAGGACATTAGTGAATCAGATGGGTTTTTCCGACAACGGGTCATCAGTAGATTCTTAATTCCAGATTTTTAAAATTGAATTCAAATTCCACCATCTGCCATGGTGGGATTTGACATTGGGCGGGATTTTCCAGCCGCGCTCGCTCCGAAATCGGAAAATCCCGCCCGATGACAACGGACCTTTCCGTGGTCCGCCCCTCGCCCGCGGCGACTCCCGTGACAGGCGGGACGGGAAAATTTGCCTCATTGTTCCCAATCACCAGTTTTGAGTACTAATATCTTTTTCTTTTTTCAAATTAGGGACAAAAAGGTGAACCAGGGGACATTAAAGATGTAAGTTATGTTGCCTTTAAATATCAAAAATTGTGCTCACTTTCTGCTTAACCCTGGGGTCCACCCTGTCACCTCATTGTCCGCTGTATTGCCTCCAGGTTCAGTAACAGGAAAATTCGGTCCTTGGTTAAGCATTTGCCTCAGCATTTATCAGATCAGTAAACTTACTAAAGTGGTACACATATAGGTGCTAAAGACATCATTTTGATATTACATAGAAACTAGAAGCAGGAGAAGGCCATTCAGCCCTTCCAGCCTGCTCCACCATTCATTTTGATCATGGCTGATCATCAAATTCAATATCCTGATCCCCCCCCTTCCCCGCATATCCCTCGATCCCTTTACTCCCAAGAGTTATATCTATTTTCTTCTTGAAATCACACAATGTTTTGGCCTCAACTACTTTCTGTGGGAGTGAATTCCACACATTCACCACCCTCTGGGTGAAGAAATTTCTCCTCACCTCAGTTCTAAAAGGTTTACCCCTTATCCTCAAACTGTGACCCCTAGTTCTGGACTCCCCCCACCATCGGGAACATTCTTTCTGAATCTACCCTGTCTAACCCTGTTAGAATTGTATAAGTTTCTATGAGATCCCCTCTCACTCTTCTAAACTCCAGTGAATATAATCCTAACTGACTTAGTCTCTCATATGACAGACCTGCCATCCCAGGAATCAGCCTGGTAAACCTTATTTTTGTTTTAAAGGCTTTATTACTGCTAAAATACTACTCCATCAGGGCAGAGAAGTCTGGAATCCCGATGTTCACACACTATTTCTTTTTCTTTGCCCCAGGTTGTAGGACCAAGAGGACCTCCGGGCCCACAGGTGAGCGCTTAATGTGGAACGATTCCTTCTTCCCAACGCTTGTTGGCTGTTGACATTTTCGGAAAGCGTTTGGAATCTCAATATTCCTCCTGTGCTTTTTTCCGGTCAGGGACCATCTGGAGAGCAAGGCACAAGGGGATCACGTGGAGAGAAGGGTGAAGCCGTGAGTGACCTTAGCATGTTGTTTTTACCCGGTCCCATGTACATTTGGTAAAATGCCAAGTTACAGGGTCCCAGATTGGACTGCAGCACGAATCAGGGGAAAAAAAATGTCTCGGGAGCTGCAGCCGCTGGGAGCTGAACGTGAATGTGTCGTGTGTTTTAAGAGAAGCGTTTCACCCAGCTCACTGTAAACCCTGAGTTCGCTGCTCATTTACGTGGTGATTATAATTTTCATTTCTGAATTGGAAGTGTTTCTGTTCAGGGTGTGCCTGGTCCCCGCGGTAGAGATGGAGAACCTGGAACTCCTGGAAATCCTGGCCCACCCGGACCACCTGGATCATCCGGCATGTCTGACTTTGGCGGAGTAAGTACACCCAATCCGGCTGCTGTTCTAGTCTGAATTGTAACACCTCAGGTTTTAAGTTTCCACCGCGCCAAAACAAACCTCGATTGGAAAACGATGGCCTTAACAGAATGGACACTTTGCTGGGTCTGTGGCTTGTCTATCTCTGCCCATCATCCAATCATGTAGAATCCCTACAGTGTAGAAGGAGGCCATTCAGCCCATCGAACCTGCACCAACTCTCTGCAAGAGCATCCCACCCAGGATCTATTCCCCTGCACCATCCATGTAATCCTATGCATTTACCATGGCCAATCCACCCAATCTACACATCCTTGGACACTAAGGGACAATTTAGCATGGCCAATCCACCTAACCCGCACATCTTTGGACACTAAGGGACAACTTAGCATAGCCAATCCACCGAACCTACATATCTTTGGACACGAAGGGACAATTTAGCATGGCCAATCCACCTAACCTGCACATCTTTGGACACTAAGGGACAACTTAGCATAGCCAATCCACCGAACCTACATATCTTTGGACACGAAGGGACAATTTAGCATGGCCAATCCACCTAACCCGCACATCTTTGGACACTAAGGGACAACTTAGCATAGCCAATCCACCGAACCTACATATCTTTGGACACGAAGGGACAATTTAGCATGTCCCATCCACCTAACCTACACACCTTTGGACACTAAGGGGCAATTTGGCATGGCCAATCCGCCTAACCTACATATCTTTGGACACTCAGGGGCAATTTAGCATGTCCCATCCACCTAACCTACACACCTTTGACCACTAAGGGGCAATTTAGCATGTCCAATCCACCTAACCTACACACCTTTGGCCACTAAGGGGCAATTTAGCATGTCCAATCCACCTAACCTACACACCTTTGGCCACTAAGGGGCAATTTAGCATGTCCCATCCACCTAACCTACACACCTTTGACCACTAAGGGGCAATTTAGCATGTCCAATCCACCTAACCTACACACCTTTGGCCACTAAGGGGCAATTTAGCATGTCCAATCCACCTAACCTACACACCTTTGACCACTAAGGGGCAATTTAGCATGTCCAATCCACCTAACCTACACACCTTTGGCCACTAAGGGGCAATTTAGCATGTCCAATCCACCTAACCTACACACCTTTGGCCACTAAGGGGCAATTTAGCATGTCCAATCCACCCTAACCTACACATCTTTGGACTGTGGGAGGAAACCAGAGCACCCGGAGGAAACCCACGCAGACACAGGGAGAATGTGCAGACTCCGCACAGACAGTGACCCGAGGCCGGAATCGAACCCGGGTTCCTGACGCTGTGTGGCAGCAGTGCTAACCCACTGTGCCACCATGCCCACTTGAGTGGTTTGTGGAAGTTCAAACTCATTTTAACAGTCAATTGGGGACCAGGGTGCAGCATTTGAAAAGGAAAACAAGATGCAGAAACAATTGGCAGAAACATAGAACACTTGAGTAAAAAATATGCCAGGTATTAGAGTCAGACGAAGCTGGAATGCAAAAAAGTCTAAACTAGTGCAGGGGTGCACAAAGCATGGTAAATCGGTTAGTGAGCTGCCAGTGTAGATAGCCACATAGGAATAAGATGTTGTGGCAATTCCAGAGACCTGGATCAAAGAAAAGAAAGACTGGGTACTAAATATTCCTGAAAACAAGTTGTTCAGGAAAGACAGGGAAGGAAAGAATGGAGGAGGCTGAAACTTTCTGTGCTGGAGAGAGGGAGGATGTCCTGGCTGGTTCAAGGGCAGAATCTATTTAGCTAGAGCTAAAAAATAAAAGAATCATAGAATCCCTACAGTGCAGAAGGAGGCCATTTGGCCCATCAAGTCTGCACCGACTCTCCAAAAGAATATCCCAGCCATCCAATGTGCAAACTGCACACAGACAGTTACCCAAGGCCAAGAATCAAACCTGGATCCCTGGCACCGTGAGGGAGCAGTGCTAACCACTGCACCACCATGCCACCCCAACAAAGCACCATTGCACACCTGACTGTATTCTACAGGCCACTGTCTTGTGCTAACGATATAGAGGAACACATTTGCAGGGAAGTTACAGGCCGGCTAGCTCAGATGGTCAGAGCATGATGCTAATAATGCCAAGGTTGTGTGTTCGATCCCCATACTGGCAACCGACCACCCAACTTTTATGGGTGGCACAGTGGGTTAGCACTGCTGCCTCACAGCGCCAGGGACCTGGGTTCGATTCCCGGCTTGAGTCTGTGTGGAGTCTGCACGTTCTCCCCGTGTCTGCGTGGGTTTCCTCCGGGTGCTCCGGTTTCCTCCCACAGTTCGAAAGACATGCTGGTTAGGGTGGATTGGCCGTGCTAAATTCTCCCTCAGTGTAACCCGAACAGGAGTGTGGCGACTAGGGGATTTTCACAGTAACTTCATTGCAGTGTTAATGTAAGCCTGCTTGTGACATTAATAAATAAACTTAAAAACTTAAACCATTCTATGATTAAATAATGCTCAACTAAATAAAGTGAAGCCTCCGACTTCTGCCCAGTAGTCTGCCTCAGCTTCAGTTTTGTACTTCCCACTTCCAATGCTTAGATTGTCCGCTGTTACCAATGAATGGGCTGATTTGTAATGTAGGTCCACACACATCAATCCCAGCATTGGGATTGCACAAACACATTTTATGTCAGGCCCAACAGAGGAAGGAAACTGCAATATCTTTAAAGGCGACTTGTTGTGGCCTTAAGTTATAACTGGTTTATTACCATCGATCTATGTACAAGCGACTTAGAGAACTGCAACACATATCAACTCTCTCCTCTTCCCTGGCTCCAACTGAGGTCCCTCTCCCACCCAGGACGTGCGCTCTCGCACCCAATTGGCTGGGCCTCCCACGCTGCCCCTTCATAGGGTCCGACCCGATCATGTGGCCCTCAGGGACCGCCCCCTTAAAGGGGCCACGCTACCCCTGCGAGTTTTTCACTGCTATTTCTGGAATAGATGTCACATATTTTGACGGGGGGGACAGTTACCCGGTTAATTTAACCTTTTTCTTTTCGCTTCAACAGAACTTTGCTTCTCAGATGGCGCGAGGATTCGATGAGAAGGCAGGAGGTGCTCAGATGGGTGTCATGCAAGGACCAATGGTAAGAGTTTATTTGCCTGCAATATTCCCAGCATGGTAAACTTTTACACGTCTTTGGTCACTACTGATTGCAACAAAATGAGCAGGCTTTAATCAAACATTCAGGCCGGATTCTCCGATCTCGTACGCCCCACCACCTCTGCCAGTGAGAATGGAGAACTTGGCATATCGCCGATGCTAACCCTCATATCTACCCCACCAAACATGGCCCCCATTATACCCACAGCTACCCCTCCATACACAACTTCCAACACCCATATACACATCCTAGTCCATGTATACCTACCTATAACTCCCTCAGCCTCCATAGTCACACATACACACCCAACAATTATTTTCTCCGCGCCCTCCCCACTTTGGAGGTTCGTATCCATTCTTTCCAGATCCTGTTGGAATTAGGCCCTCCCGTTACAGCTGCCCATTCCATTACATGCCCCAGTCACACTTTACAGCCTTCGGCATACCCAGCCAGTGCAACCCAGTGCCTTTCCTTCTGGCACTCACCATAGGTGGCCTACCACTTCTGTCTTTCAATGCCAATTGAAGAATTCCTCTTCATTCACTCTTCTGGTCAATCGAATACAATCTCGAAATGTAGCCCAGAGCTCAAACTTCAGTCCAATTACAAGCTGCAATTTTCAGTTCTGTGGAATGCCCTTTTCTGACATCTAACATAGGTGTTTCCTCCTGATTCTTCTCTTTTCCTTGGCCAAAACATCACAAAGTCAGGGAATTTGGAGCGCAAATTATATGGAATGTGAATAAATATGTTTCAATCTTTTATGCTAGTTTTAAAAATATCCTGCCAAAGGCTGGACTTGCCACTAGCCAAGGGTCACACCAATAGCCCACTGGGATCGTGGGATAGGATTCCAGCATTGTCCCACTGGGATCATGGGATAGGATTACAATAAACATCCATTGGGATCATGGGATAGCATTACAGCAACGTCCAATGGGATCATGGCATAGGATTATAGCAACGTCCAATGGGAACATGGGTTAGGATTTCAGCATTGCCCAATGGGATCATGGGATAGGGCCACGGCAGCATCCCATGGAATCATGGGATGGGGTTACAGCAACATCCCACTGGGATCACAGGATAGGATTACAGCAAGGTCCTATGGGATCATGAGATACAGTTACAGCAATGCCCCATGGGATCATGGGATAGGGTTACAGTAATGCCCCATGGGATCATGGGATAGGGTTACAGTAATGCCGCATGGGATCATGGGATAGGATTACAGTAATGTCCCATGGGATCATGGGATAGGATTACAGTAATGTCCCATGGGATAGGATTACAGCAATGCCCCATGAGATCATGGGATAGCGTTACAGCAATGTCCCACGGGATAGGGTCACAGCAACATCCCATGGGATCATGGGATGGGGTTACAGCAATGCCCCAAGGAATCATGAGAAAGGGTTACAGCAATGCCCAAAGGGTTAATGAGATAGAGTTACAGCAAAGTCCCATGGGATCATGGGATAGGATTACAGCAACGGCCAATGGAATCATGGCGTAGGATTATAGCAACGTCTCACTGGGATCATGGGATAGGATGACAGCAATGTCCCATGGGATTGTGGGATAGGATGACAGCAATGTCCCATGGGATTGTGGGATAGGATTACAGCAACGTCTCACTGGGATCATGGGATAGGATGACAGCAATGTTTCATGGGATCATGGGATAGGATTATACCAATGTCCCACTGAGATGATAGGATAGGATTACACCAATGCCCCATGGGATCATGGGATAGGATTACAGCAACATCCCACTGGGATCATGGGATAGGATTAGAGTGAAGTTTCACTGAGATCACAAGATTAGTGAATTTACCCTATAGTCTTTGAAAACCCTTCTTCTTAAATCATTTTCTGCCTATTCCTTTCCTGCTTCAGATGCCAATCCTGATTCTAAACATGCTTCTTTCGATCCCAGCCTGTTGTCACATTCAGAACATGCTCATGAGATTCCTGTCTGTGTCCCTGATTCTCTGGCCTCGCGATTTGGCTGGGGTGGGGGGGACTTGACAAAGTCTTCGGATAGAATTCCTGGTGTATGTATTTTCCAGCCCCTCACTCAGGTTGTAACCTTCTTTACCTGCCTTTCCTTTTGATGGGACGTTCAGCTGAAGCTTTGTGTTTTGAGTGCATCCCCAGCCTTTCTCTGCCTCGGAGAGTTTTTTTTGAAGTGGCAACCAAAGTTTCCTTCAAACTCGCTCAAACATGCCTCCCTTTCTGTGTCCCTTTCAAGCCCCCTTTAATCAGTTCCACAACATTCTCCTTCGTAGGCTGATCATTTTAAACTGTGTGTTAATCCTGAGCAAGGCTGTTGCCATCAATCTTGAGCTTTATTCTTGCTTGTGCTCTAAGCTGCAGTCTGCCTTGGGAATACTTTCATAGAGTCAGCGGGGTTTACAGCATGGAAACAGGCCCTTCAGCCCAACTTGTCCATGCTGCCCCTTTTTTTAACCACTAAGCTCGTCGCAATTGCCTGCATTTGGCCCATATCCCTCTAGACCCATCTTACCCATGTAAATGCTTTTTAAAAGACAAAATTGTACCCGCCTCTACTACTCCCTCTGGCAGCTTGTTCCAGACACTCACCACCCTCTATGTGAAATAATTGCCCCTCTGGACCCTTTTGTATCTCTCCCCTCTCACCTTAAACCTATGCCCTCTAGTTTTAGATTCCCCTACCTTTAGGAAAAGATATTGACTATCGAGCTGATCTATGCCCCTCATTATTTTACAGACCTCTATAAGATCACCCCTCAGCCTCCTACGCTCCAGAGAAAAAGTCCCAGTCTATCCAGCCTCTCCTTATAACTCAGACCATCATTATTCCATTTCGAAAGCTTTCCTATCACAGAACAATCTTTCCGATTTCAGATTGTTTTCTTTCATATTTTGCAACATTCCTCTAAATGTGTGGTCCTGTCACATTCACGTATCCCCCGCCACTGCCAAAGGGGTGACAGGGAACCTGGCACGAGGGCTCACTGTCAGCAACACCGGGCGGCCCGCCCAGCGGGAATGGCCAGATAGTCTTGCTCTACATCTTAATCTGTCATCAACTGAATTATATTCCTGTTGAATAGAATCCATAGAATCAGAGAATCCCTACAGTGCAGAAGGAGGCCATTCAGCCCATCGAGTCTGCACCGACCATAATCCCACCTAGGCCCTATCCCCATAACCCCATGCATTTACTCTAGCTAGCCCACCTGACACTAAGGGGCAATTTAGCACGGCCAATCAACTTAACCTACACATCTTTGGACAATAAGGGGCAATTTAGCATGGCCAATCCACCTAACCTACCCATCTTTGAACAATAAGGGGCAATTTAGCATGGCCAATCCACCTAGCCCACACATCTTTGGGCACTAAGGGGCAATTTAGCATGGCCAATCCACCTAACCTGCACATCTTTGGACACTAAGGGGCAATTTAGCATGGCCAATCCACCTAACCTGCACATCTTTGGACACTAAGGGGCAATTTAGCATAGCCAATCCACCTAACCTGCACATCTTTGGACACTAAGGGGCAATTTAGCATGGTCAATCCACCTAACCTGCACATCTTTGGACACTAAGCGGCAATTTAGCATGGCCAATCAACTTAACCTACACATCTTTGGACACTAAGGGACAATTTAGCATGGCCAATCAACTTAACCTACACATCTTTGGACACTGAGGGGCAATTTCCATGGCCAATCCACCTAACCCGCACATCTTTGGAGGAAACCGGAGCACCCGGAGGAAACCCACGCAGACACGGGGAGAATGTGCAGACTTCGCACAGACAGTGACCCAAACCGGGAATCGAACCCGGGTCCCTGGCGCTGTGAGGCAGCAGTGCCAACCACTGTGCCACCGTTCCACCCATTTCATCTAACTTCAAGTTCCCCAAAAATTCCTGTCAGATGAACTGGATAATTTTTGAACTTTCGGGATCTCACTCCGACACATACATCATCCCTGTATTTGCCCCTCTGCAGGGAAGTTTTTTATTAAAACAAAAACCTTTATTGTCTCTTTCTCTATCCAATATCCCACATTACCCTTCCCGTCGAATGTCTTGTTTCCTCCATTCAAATTTATAAGCAGTCTCACAGGAGTTCAGAGACATTAATCTCTTTAACACAATGTGGGATATCCGATCTCTCAGCAGAAAATTCAAACAAACCCACTGGGCAGAATATTTCCTGTCCTGCCCGCCACAGGAATTGTAGCGGGCACCAGGGGGAAGGTGGGGGGGGGGGGGGGGGGGGGGGAAACCATGCCCGTTGAGCTCGGGCAGGAATTTCGGGCCTTGTGGACGAGCGCGGCCGGAAAACCCCGCCCTCTTGTGTCCCAAGTTACCGATTCATCGAACTAGCTAACTTGTAGCAAGGTTTTACTCTGTTTTTGCAACACATTTTGTCCGTTCTGCTGCTTTGGCCTGGGCAGAGTGAAAAATAGATGCCTCTCTCCGTCAGTGACAAGTGGGCTGAACCAAGTTAAATCTATCACTACGTATCGCCATCCGCCCCCAGAAACAGTTTCCTACCTTTATACACACCCCTGGCCATTTCTAACTACTTGTATTGGCATCCTCTCTATACTAATCTATACCAGTACACATTTATGTATGACCATACCCACATTCCCTCCCGCACGTATCCATCCAAAATGTCTTATACCCAGATACCTCTCCATACATTACCATCCACAGCGACCTGTACATACTTACAGCATACAAATCGGGGGTGGCACAGTGCTTAGCACTGTTGCCCCACAGGGACCTGGGTTCGATTCCCGGCTTGGGTCACTGTCTGTGCGGAGTCTGCACATTCTCCCCGTGTCTGCGTGGGTTTCCTCCCACAGTCCGGAAGACATGCTGGTTCGGTTGCTTGGTTGTGCTCAATTGCCCCTTGGCGTCCGGGGGATTAGCAGGGTAAAATGGGGTGACGGGTATAGGGCCTGGGTGGAATTGTTGTCGGTGCAGGCTCGATGGGCCGAACGGCATCTTTCTGCATCGGTATTGTATGAAATTCATTCACAACTACGTGTACCTACAGAACTCTCCATGCACATGTACATCTATATCTATCTGTAATCAAATTCCTTCACACGGGAAATTCATAGCCACTCATCTATCCATCAGTGACATTCCACCTATATATTTTATATCTATATCTCTATTACATTCTGCTCCTAAAGGACCACATTAAACATCTGTGGCCCCATACCAATTCAACATATCAGTTCATGACTATACATATATAGAAAGCCACAGCACAAACAGGCCCTTCGGCCCACAAGTTGCGCTGATCATATCCCTACCTCTAGGCCTATCTATAGCCCTCAATCCCATTAAATCCCATGTACTCATCCAGAAGTCTCTTAAAAGACCCCAACGAGTTTGCCTCCACCACCACCGACGTCAGCCGATTCCACTCACCCACCACCCTCTGAGTGAAAAACTTACCCCTGACATCTCCTCTGTACCTACCCCCCAGCACCTTAAACCTGTGTCCTCTCGTAGCAACCATTTCAGCCCTTGGAAATAGCCTCTGAGAGTCTACCCTATCCAGACCTCTCAACATCTTGTAAACCTCTATCAGGTCACCTCTCATCCTTCGTCTCTCCAGGGAGAAGAGACCAAGCTCCCTCAACCTATCCTCATAAGGCATGCCCCCCAATCCAGGCAACATCCTTGTAAATCTCCTCTGCACCCTATAGGTCATATATAGGTCATCTTTTCCCACACCTACCGATAAGCAGCTCACTGCAACCATAAGACAATAAGATATAGAAGCAGAATTAAGCCATTCGGCCCATTGAGGCTGCTCCGCCATGGCTCATAAACTCCTCAATCCCATTCTCCCGCTTTTTCCCCGTAACCTTTGATCCTCTCACCAATCAAGAGCCTATCTATCACTGTCTTCAATACACTCAGTGACCCGGCCTCTTCTGTGGCAATGAATTCCACAGATTCACCACCCTCTGGCTGAAGAAGGTCCTCCTCATCTCGGTTCTAAAGGGTCGTCCCTTTACTCTGAGGCTGTGCCCTCGGATCCGAGTCTCTCCCACTAATGGAAACATCTTCCCCACGTCCACTCTATCCAGGCCTTTCCGTATTCTGTGAGTTTCAATGAGATCCCCCTTCATCCTTCTAAAGTCCGTGTACAGACCCAGAGCGGGATAGTCCAGCCGCGATCGGCCCAAGCCGGAAAATTCCAACGGACCTTTGCATGGTTCTTGTCCCGCCCGCTACGCTTCCCATGATGGGCGGTACGGGAAAATGTTGCCCTCAGATGCTCCTGATACGTCAAGCTTTTCAATCCCGGGATCATTCTCGTGAACCTCCTCTGGACCCTGTATGGGGCTAAATATCTATGCCTAGATATATATAATCAGATATTTATAATCTTTCTCCACATCATTACCTATATCCACATACAGTATTATCATCATTTCCCACATATACCCAAAAGTCCGTATGTACCCACACTTACTGAAATGAATATAAGAACATAAGAACATAAGAAATAGGAGCAGGAGTAGGCCATCTAGCCCCTCGAGCCTGCCCCGCCATTCAATAAGATCATGGCTGATCTGACGTGGATCAGTACCACTTACCCGCCTGATCCCCATAACCCTTAATTCCCTTACCGCTCAGGAATCCATCCATCCGCGCTTTAAACATATTCAGCGAGGTAGCCTCCACCACCTCAGTGGGCAGAGAATTCCAGAGATTCACCACCCTCTGGGAGAAGAAGTTCCTCCTCAACTCTGTCTTAAACCGACCCCCCTTTATTTTGAGGCTGTGTCCTCTAGTTTTAACTTCCTTACTTCCCACATTACTTCCCTGTTCATTGAACTGCCTCACACTCTTAAATACCTGTTGATGCTATACTTCCTTATATATCTTAAAATACATCCACCTCTACCCATAAGCCTCTGATGGCCAGTTGAAGGTGACGCCCAGAAGTCACATCTTTACACAGGGTTAGATTTATTCACAGAGTGAGACATTACTTAGGGTGGGATTTTACGGCCTTGCTCGAGCGAGAGCGGAAATTCACACCCGAGATCAACAGACATTTCTGTAGTCTGCCCCTCGCCCGCTCCGATTCTGTGGCGGGCAAGGCGGTAAAATTCCAGCGTACAAACGTACAGCTCCGAGCTCTACAACCCACCACCAGTGTTAATAAGTCAATATATGTGTATAGGTAATTATTCAATGAGTGCCCCCCCCCCCTTATACAATTAACAGAATAAACTCCAGATTCCTTCCAACCATCTCATTCCTGTCCCGCACGCTACGATTCCCGTGGCGGGGGGGTTGGGAAAATTCCACCCTCTGATTAGTTTATTCTCTGGTTTATTGGCAACCCCCAAAACTTCACAGTCATGAAGACCTCTGCAAATTTGGAACAGAAATAGGCCGCTCGACCCCTTGAGCCTGCTCTGCCATTTGATAAGATCATAGTTGATCTGATTGTCACCTCTACTTTCCTATCTACCCCCCATACCCTTTGAATCCCATGTCAAGAATCTATCCATGCAAACATACAAATAGAACATTCATCTCCCTGCCCTTGTGTCGATCCTCACTGCTAAGTAAGTCTGGATGACGTTAGCCAATCTGTCCCACACACCGTTGAGGTGCAACTACTATCTAACACCGCACAGTTAAATGAATCTACATTCATCACCAGGCGAAAGCTTCTTGTGACACTGATCATTATTATCATCTTCAGTCTCTGATTGCTCTATGTCATGCATTGCTTCAAGAACCTTGTGGCTGTGCTTTGAGTAGTGTATTTTGAGTCACACTTGAATCACCTGTTTCCCAGGGAATCCTGCAGACATTTAACCTTAGACACAGAACTAACTCTGTGTGTAAGTAGCATCATACATCATATGTATCAAACCCCAGGTCCATTTAAAACTAGCATTATATGTCATGCACAATGAGCCCAGAAGTATTTTACCTCCATATCTGTGCACAATGACTCACATGCCCCTACAAAACAACTAGCTACCTATGCATAATAAACCATGTGTCCCTGCCACCTCTAACTGGTGCTGTCTTTCCTATACAGGGCCCCATGGGACCCAGAGGACCTCCAGGACCTACAGGCGCTCCCGTAAGTATTGACTATGTAAACCTCTTCCGGCGGTTAATGTCTGACGATTAACCTCATGAGCGTAACGCAGGACGAGTTGAAGAGAGTTACACAGAAGACATCAGATGGAAGGATGTCCTGTGAACTGAGGCACGAGGGCTCTCCTGAGAGTTGTCAATAACGGCTTTGTTTTGTCGACAGGGACCTCAAGGTTTCCAAGGATCACCCGGAGAACCCGGTGAATCTGGTGCTGCTGTAAGTAGCCAAAGGGACGCAACTGAATCCATTTCTTTGCAGACTCAGATAACCGTAATTCACACAAAAGTCAACCATTTACCAACACAGTTAAGAATCAGCTCTTAAGAATGAAGCTGAGAATCTCAGCTGTGGAAGGGATAATGACCCAGCGCATCCTTTACTGTGGCATACATTTGGAAATTTGAGGCCCTGTTTTGAAAGGAAGGAAATCTGTTTCCCCCGAGCTCAGAAACGATATCCAATGAGTAGACGAACCGTGGGGACCAAAAGGAAGCCAACTTCAGTGTGTTTAGCCAATGCAAGGGGAAGAGTTGGAGTTTGAGGAATGGCAGCAGCCTGGATGTGTATGAGGGTGTACGGAATATCTTCCTGTGGCTATTCGTTGAGTTTGGATGTCATCTTCAGTGATGTCATCGGTCACATGACAACGTTTGAGGACTCTGGGTCTGTGCTCGATGGAGGTTAGAAGGATGAAGTGGGGGTAGGGGGGACGGGGGTGGAATCTCATTGAAACTCTCAGAATACTGAAAGGCCTGGATAGAGTGGACGCTTCCATTAGTAGGAGAGACTCGGATCCGAGAGCACAGCCTCAGAATAAAGGGACGACCCTTCAGAACTGAGATGAGGAGGAATTTCTTCAGCCAGAGGGTGGTGAATCTATGGAATTCATTGCCACAGAGGAGGCCGGGTCACTGAGTGTATTTAAGACAGAGATAGATAAGTTCTGGATTGGTAAGGGGATCAAAGATTATGGGGAAAAGGCGGGAGAATGGGATTAAGAAATTTATCAGCTGTGGCGGAGCAGACTCGATGGGCTGAATGGCCTAATTCTGCTCCTATATCTTATGGTCTAATATGGAAGGGTCGGAGAAGGGGAATGTCACTTACTGGTTCTTTGTTTGAAATGATTTTTGTTTTCCATTGCAGGGTCCCATGGGTCCCCGCGGCCCTCCTGGTCCTGCTGGTAAACCTGGCGATGATGTAAGTTCTCTTCAACCAATGAATACCTTCAATTGTCACCTTTTAAAGTGGCAGTACTTCATGGTAACACAGGTCGGGCTAACACGGCGATTCCATTTCTCCCACAGGGCGAGGCTGGAAAACCCGGAAAAGCAGGAGAACGCGGACCCCCAGGGCCACAGGTACGGCAACATCCTGACTGACCAAACATAAATACCTTTGATTCAACATTTCAAGCTGATAAGACAGGCATGATGCTGGCTCACAGGCTTATAAAATCTACACTCTGCTCACAAACCAGAGCACAAAGGAATAAGGCTCCAGGGCCTCCGGTCTCACGCGCTCCGCCGCTGCTGCCAGCGGGAACGTTGGCGCTAAGCCGCGGGCGATGTCGGAGAATCCCGGCCCATACGGGAACGCGACAAATCATAATGACGCACAAGAAATGGGAAGAAGTTGAGCTAGGGTTCATACAATCCTGAAATGTCCAAGTAACTTGAGTTTGTTTTAAAGTAACTCTTCAAATTGCACCAATTCCACTGGTCCCTATGGACGCAAAGATTGAGCCTTTTCAGTTCTGCAATGTCCCTCCTCTATCATCCAGGGAAACATGTCCAATCATGACCATCAATTGTTCATCCATTTGAGTGACAATTTGGTTCCGCATTTCCAAACCTCCGTCAGTAGTTACAAACAGCGCTTACAGTATGGCTGGAATTTCCCCGTCCCGCCCGCCACGGGAATCGGAGCGGGCTAGGGGGCAGACAGTGGAAAGTCCGTTGATCCCGGGCGGGATTTTACGGACGAGCGTGACCGCAAAGTCCCGCCCAATGAGTGAGGACTGATCAGTGTTACAGTAGTGACGTGAAAGCCAGTATATGCTGTGTTACATTTAGCACCCAATGAAATGCAAACCTGAGCAATTTTCCAACTGCGAGCCAGTATATGTGAAGGTAGCTCAGTGACTACAGGATAATATTACATTTACATGACATATAACTGCAATCCAGTATACATGATATGACATTAAAGGCTTATCAAATGGTCAAACTCTTTAGAAACATTGGGCGGAATTTTACCAGCACGTCCGTCCGAGGTTCGTACGATCCCACCCAAGGCCAACAGAGAATGCTGTTCTCCGAGCATCGCCCGGAATTGGGTCGGGCATGCCAGTAAAATTCCAGCCATTATCTATTTATAACAAGTGCCTGAAAGTAAGTATTGGGAAATTAAGTGTCTGCGTCCAGGTCCTACAGGCCGAAACAAAGTCAACTTGAGGTGTTCTTTAGAAAATTGAATTCCTTCCAGACAATTTACGATAACGTCACTGAACCTGTATCTCAGTCTCCTTATCTCCTTTATTTTCCCAGGGTGCTCGTGGTTTCCCAGGAACTCCAGGACTTCCAGGTGTCAAAGGTCACAGGGTCAGTACCTCAGTCAAATGTGACATGTGAACCTTTCGTTCATAAATGCATACACGGCAAAAATTAGACTTCAAAGCCATTGGATTCAATAGGTGATTCTAACCTTGTGTTCTGTTTTTACTCCACAGGGTTACCCAGGTCTTGATGGTGCCAAAGGTGAAGCTGGTGCTGTAGGCGTAAAGGTACAGAAAATACTCATTCAAGTTTAACTTGCGATCAAACTCAGAATGTTTGAAGTTCCTATCTTCTGGAACTCCTCTCTGAACAGAAATGTTCCAATCTCAGATAGGCCTGTGCAGAGAAATGTACCAGTTTGGGATGAAGCTATACAGAGGGATACCAAGTCAGGATAGGATTGAGTTCATTCTAGGGTAGGCCTGTGCAGAAGTGTATTGTGTTGGAACACAGACTGGATAGAAATACTTTGAGTCTGGGCCAGGCCTGTATATAGACATTTTGTACACTTATGTGTTTAAAAATATGCTAAATATCCCAATCAGGATCAAGCCTGTGATGCAGTGTCTTGGTCTTGGATAGGCCTGTGTTAAAATGCGCTTCCGTTGAAACATGTTAGTCTGATTTGATCTAACCCATATTCAAGGTCCTGGCTGAAGTTAATACCAGCCTATACTGTGACCTGAACTTTCCTTTGAGAATCTGCGACACGGTGGCATAGTGGTTAGCACTGCTGCCTCACAGCGCTAGGGAGCCAGGTTCGATTCCTGGCTTGCATCTGCGTGAAGTCTGCACATTCTCCCCGTGTCTGCGTGGGTTTCCTCCGGGTGCTCTGGTTTCCTCCCACAGTCTGAAAGATGTGCTAGTTCGGTGCATTGGCCATGCTAAATTCTCCCTCAGTGTACCCGAACAGGAATGTGGCGTCGAGGGGACTTTCACAGTAACTTCATTGCAGTGTTAATGTAAGCCTACTTGTGACACTAATAAAACAAACAAAGTTAAAAGATCATTGTTTAAAATCAGCATATTTTGGAATTTGCAAAAAGGTAAATGAATTCCCTCTTTCATATATTAATTAAGTGCACTGGGCTAAGGAATTTCCTGTCCCTGAAACTAATTATTCAAAGGATTTCCAAGCACTTGTGCTTTCTAGGAAGGCTCAGAGACTAGGAATAAATGGGCTGAGTGAGCAGCTGTGGAAAAGGGAAGCCCCCTCCCACCATCCCCACCACCAGTGAAAGTGACTTCTCCTATCAGTCAGAGGACTTGAAAGGGGTCTTCCCACACCTGCAGCTTCTGACAGAGAGAAAGGGGAATCTCTTCTGCAGAATGGAGTGCTGCTGGGGTTTGCCAGGTGTCCAGGGGGAAATGGAAAATTAAAAGTGACCAGGCCACCTCAAAGTTTTCACAGATCAGAATGAAGACTTTGACCAGAGAGATGCCTGAAATCGCCATGCCAGTAATATTTGAAATAAACTATAAAAAAACTTGTTGAGGTTTTGAAGGGTTTTTGAGACAGATATCAGGGGTGGCGGTGGTGATGGTGGCATATCCCTGGCAGCCATAGGGGAGGGGTTGCATAACAAAATGGGAGAGTGGGAAAGGCGGGATGAGCAGCCCTACCTTCAGTCATTGTTTCAGGAGTGGGAAGGGAGTGGTTTGTCATTGAAATGATAGTTGGGATGGAGTCAGAGATCACCGGTGGCACAGTGGTTAGCACTGCTGCCTCTCAGCACCAGGGACGCGGGTTCGATTCCCGGCTTGGGTCACTGTCTGTGTGGAGTCTGCACATTCTCCCGGTGCTCCGGTTTCCTCAAACAGTCCGAAAGACGTGCTGGTTAGGGTGCATTGGGCTGTGTTAAATTCTCCCTCAGTGTACCCGAACAGGAGTGTGGCGACTAGGGGATTTTCACAGTGACTTCATCGCAGTGTTAATGTAAGCCTACTTGTGACATTTAAAAAAACCTAAAAGCAAAGTAGCTGACAATTTAAGATTGAACAGCCGCTCTGTGAGGGAGGGATAGCCATTCACGAATGTTTGGGGATTTTCTGTTCTTTAGCCGCACTTTGTCCAGTGACCATTTTCTAAATGGTAGCCTCTTTGCTTTTATTTCCAAACAGGGTGAAGCAGGTGCAGCTGGAGAGAATGGTGCTCCTGGTCCACTGGTGAGTCTGAATTACCCACTCAACTGCCAAGAATTGTCCTATTTTTCAGAAAACCGCAAGGGATGAAACTTTTTTTTGCAATTTAATTGTGTCGATTCTTCGCTCTGCTGTAATATTTCACAATCGACGAAAGTAACAGTTTGCCAGTGGCAATGTGATGGCCGGCACAAAATTTTAAGTTGCAAGACTCAGAGGGCTTTCTCTCTTTGCTTTGCAGGGTCCACGTGGTCTGCCTGGTGAGAGGGGACGCCCCGGACCTCCTGGTTCAGCTGTAAGTAGGACGCCAATCTTCAGACTGTATTAATCCGAACGGCAATCACCGATATCGAACTCACGAGCGCACTCACAGCGCGTATCGCCTGACGCGTGCACGTCCATTTTGCGCGGGATCGCAGCTTTCAATCAGCGAAAAAAGTTTGCTTTGTAAATTGGTCGGGTAAAGGCAGGGGCGGAGAGAAGGAAGGAATGGGAAAAGGGAAGTCAAATGCGAATGCTCATTGGGAGAGCCAGAATGTAAAATTCTGGAATGGCCAGGATTCTCCGACCTCGCCCGCAGCTGGGATTTTCCCTTCCCGCTGCAACGAAAGCCAAATTCTTCATCCTCACTGGAGGAGGCGTGAGCGTCCGGAGAATTCTGGCCATTGGAAAGAATCGGAATATCTCCCTCTCGAAGCGCCGATTACTGCTGCATCTATAGTAACACTCACACAGTCAAATCCTGCGCACTTTACGGGTAATAATGTATTTAAGACGACGCAATTTTGCTTGAGTGCTGATCCTGTGTCTTTGTTTTACAGGGAGCCCGTGGAAATGATGGTCTACCTGGTCCAGCTGGTCCTCCTGTAAGTACCCCGGGTTACGTCAACATTTAAACCGTATATCGGCACGGTGGCACGGTGGTTATGGGCGGCACGGTGGCACAGTGTTTATGGGCGGCACGGTAGCACAGTGGTTAGCACTGCTGCTTCACAGCTCCAGGGACCTGGGTTCAATTCCCGGCTTGGGTCACTGTCTGTGTGGAGATTGCACATTCTCCTCGTGTCTGCGTGGGTTTCCTCCGGGTGCTCCGGTTTCCTCCCACACTCCAAAGATGTGCGGGTTAGGTTGATTGGCTATGTTAAAATTGCCCTTAGTGTCCTGAGATGCGTAGGTTAGAGGGATTAGTGGGTAAATATGTAGGGATATGGGGGTAGGGCCTGGGTGGGATTGTGGTCGGTGCAGACTTGATGGGCCAAATGGCCTCTTTCTGCACTGTAGGATTCTATGATTCTATGATATCCAGGTGTAGAAGCTCTGTCAAAAATGTGTAATCACATATAAAAAAAACAGGATTTGTACTCACTGCCCACTTTCATTTTTGTCACCTTTGTTGGTTTTTCAAAGGTAAAATGTAAAACAATTCCAAACATTTGGCTCATTATCCATTGCAATATAGTTGCAATTAAACCCAGCCCAGATAATAAGGTATTGTCCTTCAAACCTCATGGATTCAAAGAAAGATTTTTAAGTTTTAGGTGGCACGGCGGTTAGCACTGCTGCCTCACAGTGCCAGGGACCCAGGTTCAATTCCGGCCTCAGGTCACTGTCTGTGTGGAGTTTTGCTCTTTCTCCCCGTGTCTGCGTGGGTTTCCTCCGGGTGCTCCGGTTTCCTCCCACTGTCCGAAAGGTGTGTAGGTTAGGTGGATTGGCCATGCTAAATTGCCCCTTAGTGTCCAAAGATGTGTAGGTTAGGTGGATTGGCCATGCTAAATTGCCCCTTAGTGTCCAAAGATGTGCAGGTTAGGTGGATTGGCCATGCTAAATTGCCCCTTAGTGTCCAAAGATGTGCAGGTTAGGTGGATTGGCCATGATAAATTGTCCCTTAGTGTCCAAAGTTGTGCAGGTTAGGTGGATTGGCCATGATAAATTGTCCCTTAGTGTCCAAAGTTGTGCAGGTTAGGTGGATTGGCCATGATAAATTGTCCCTTAGTGTCCAAAGATGTGTAGGTTAGGTGGATTGGCCATGCTAAATTGCCCCTTAGTGTCCAAAGTTGTGTAGGTTAGGTGGATTGGCCGTGGTAAATTGGCCCTTAGTGTCCAAAGTTGTGCAGGTTAGGTGGATTGGCCATGCTAAATTGTCCCTTAGTGTCCAAAGATGTGCAGGTTAGGTGGATTGGCCATGATAAATTGCCCCTTAGTGTCCAAGGATGTGCGGGTTAGGTGGATTGGCCATGCCAAATTGACCCTAGTGCCGGGGGATTAGCAGGGAAATGCTTGGGGGGTTACGGGCATAGGGCCTGAGTGGGATTGTATTCAGTACAGACTCGATGGGCCAAATGGCCTCCTTCTGCATTGAAGGAATTCTATGATTCCAAGTTAGTTTTTTTCTTGAAGGTTGGAACACAACAATCCACTGGCACCCTTTTGGGTTGTGAAAGATAAAAAAGAAATTTTTTGTATTGTATCTTAACGCTGGCTAATTCTTTTCAGATGTCGGTTTTGTCTCCCTGTGCGTTGATTAAATGTTTGCCATATTTCCTTTCCCCCTCAGGGTCCGGTCGGTCCAGCTGGTGCTCCCGGTTTCCCAGGTGCTCCAGGTTCTAAGGTGAGTGGAGGCCAGTGGGAGTTGATGACTGAACTTGTCGTGTGCTGTTGACAGCCTGAATGAGCAGCGGTGCTCATGACATTCCATTCTCGGGGCGGGGAGGCGGTGGTGGGGGGGGGGGGAACTGCTCTGAATATGAAGAGATGTAGAGGCCCCTTTCTTCCTCCTTGGCCGCCCTTCCCCTTGCAGTCCAGAGGAGTGAAAGACAGAAAGAAATATATCGAGAGCGAGAAAGAAACTTGTCAGGATAACGAGCAGGAATTCCAGCTTTCGGGAACCACAGGCTGATTAAATAAGATAAGCCTTTGAGTTCGGAGGTCACCAAAGAGCTAAACACGGAGCGGGGGGTGGAATCTGAGGCCACAGGCAAGATTCTTTCACCAGTCGCGTAAATGGGACACAAGCGGGATTTACCAGCCGCATTCGCCCCAAGGTCGGAAAATCCCACCCAAAGTCCTTTGCATGGTCCAAATCCTGCCCGCTACGATGCCCATGGCGGATGGGATGGTAAAATTCCACTCACAGCTGGAGATGCAGACCAACCAACGTGATTTATTGACATCCACCTGCACGTGGGATGCGTGACAGGACCTGGTCACCCCGATGTCTCTTGAAGTACATACTCTAAAAGACTTTCAGGATGTTATCATTCTGAAAGAATGGCCAGTCAATTCGGAAAAACAAAGATGGTTAAGTCTCCCGTCAGACAGCTCACCTGTTATCCTTTAACCTGGCCCAGACAGTGCGTGGAAGGCACCCCTCCCCTCCCCCCGCCACATGATTTGGATTTTCCTTACCCTTCCCTTGCCTTTTTTTAAATTAAAAGAGACACGTTTTAAAATATCATTTGAACTCGATAGAAATGTGTGTTCTGCACGAAACTATCTCCTCACAACAACTTATATATTTTTATAGCGCCGTGCGACCGAATGTTTTTCACGGGAGTGATATATCAAAAAATCATGATACCACAAGGTGATATCAGAAACATAGAAACTAGAAGCAGGAGGAGGCCATTCGGCCCTTCGAGCCTGCTCCACCATTCATTTTCATCATGGCTGATCATCAAATTCAATATCCTGATCCCCCCCTTCCCCCCATAATCCTTCAATCCCTTTAGCCCCAAGAGCGATATCTAATTTCTTCTTGAAATCACACAACGTTTTGGCCTCAACTACTTTCTGTGGGAGTGAATTCCACACATTCACCACCCCCTGGGTGAAGAAATTTCTCCTCACCTCAGTTCTAAAAGGTTTACCCCTTATCCTCAAACTATGACCCCCTAGTTCTGGCTGAGGTTATTCATGAAAGCCCTGCCTGCCTTCTCAGCCTTGCCCCTCGCCTGAGGTGTGGCGACCCTCAGGTTAAATCGCCACCAGTCAACTCTCCCCCCTCAAAGCGGAAAGCAGTCACCTGGGACTAATATCGACTTGACCTTTTAACAATTAATTCACTGGGTGGGATTTTCCGCACCTCCAGCTGTGCGTCTCACTGCGTCTCCGCCGTTCGCCCAATGGTGGGATCTTCCGGTCCCGCCCGCTGTCAGTGGGGTTTCCTGTTTCACGCACCCTCCTGCAGCCAGGAAACCCGCGGCGGAGGTTCCCGCCATCGGCGGAACCGGAACATCCGCCGGTGGGAATGGCCGGAAAGTTCCGGCCACTGTTCGTCATCTCATTGCTGTTTTTGTCGGAAAATGATTCACGCACCATGGCTGTACGCTTCAGAAGCGATTCACTATTCAAAGCACTTCTGATGGCGTGATATGTGAACGCAGCACATTTGTCTTGGGAAACTTACAGTGCATTTATTGCATACCCCTATTTGTCCTGAAGACAATATAAGAGTCAGTCGCAGCGGGGAACTGGAGTCACGAGTAGAACAGACTTGGTAGGAGTGGCAGCCTCCCTTCCCCTGAAGGAGATTAGTGAGCCAGTTGGATTTTTATGACAAAAATCCCTCTCGAATTTAGCGCAAGTTTTTGTGCTTAATTCTTCTGCTGCCACAGATGACCCAGGATGCTTTTAATTTCACCATTTGCTGAAGTGACCTATGACCTCGGAGTTACTTGCCCATTATTAGGCCACAGCTGGAGCACTGTGTGCAGTTCTGGTCGCCACATTATAGGAAGGATGTGATTGCACTGGAGGGGGTGCAGAGGAGATTCACCAGGATGGTGCCTGGGACGGAGCATTTAAGTTATAAAGAGAGGTTGGATAGGCTTGGGTTGTTTTCATTGGAGCAGAGAAGACTGAGGGGCGACCTGATCGAGGTGTACAAGATTATGAGGGACATGGACAGAGTGGATAAGGAGCAGCTGTTCCCCTTAGTTGAAGGGACAGTCACGAGGGGACATAGATTCAAGGTTTAGGGGGGATGTGAGGAAAAACCTTTTTACCCAGAGGGTGGTGAGGGTGTGGAATGCGCTGCCTGGGAGGGTGGTGGAGGCCTCACATCCTTTAAAAAGTACCTGGATGAGCACTTGGCGCATCATAACATTCAGGGCTATGGGCCAAGTGCTGGCAGGTGGGATTAGGTGGGAATTCAGGTGTTTCTAACGTGTCAGTACAGACTCGATGGACCGAAGGGCCTCTTCTGCGCTGTATGATTCTATGATTCATTGCCGTAACCCAAATAGCTTTCTCTGATACTGGTTGGTATAAAATTTGGGAAAAGTCTAATTCACCTTTCACTGATGGCCCACAGTTAACCGAGTATTCCATACTGCCGACACATTCCACTGTGACCCTTCACTAAAATTCCAAATTAAGATGCAAAGTAGGCTCTCAGATGAAACCACAGTAAATGATCCAGAAATGCAATAGGGAAGAGCGTTTTCCCAATAAACCAGGTTCAATCTGAACATTATTCTTCACTTCAATTCAGTGCCCTCATGTTACTCCAGCAGATTTGGCCCAATGTTCCTGTTTAACTATAACTAAGGCTTCTGGAACTGTCTTGAACTGCTGCTCGCTTCAGACTTGATGCAAGTGTTTGTGTTCTTCCAAACTCAAGTTTGACAGATGCATCTCGCTGCTGTGTAAGGGCGACAGGGTGGCACAGTGGTTAGCACTGCTGCCTCACAGTGCCAGGGACCCGGGTTCGATTCCCGGCTCGGTTCACTGTCTCCCCGTGTCTGCGTGGGGTTTCCTCCAGTTTCCTTCCACACTCCAAAGGTGGGCAGGTTAGGTGGATTGGCCATGCTAAATTGAGCCTAGTGTCTAGGGGACTAGCTAGGGTAAATACATGGGGTTACGAGGATAGGGCCTGCGTGGGATTGTGGTCGGTGTAGACTCGATGGGCCGAATGGTCCCCTTCTGCATTGTAGGATTCTATGATTAAATACGTGGAGTTACAGGGATAGGGGCCTGGGTGGGATTGTGGTCAGTGCAGCTTAGATGGACTGAATGGCCTCCTTCTGCACTGTAGGGATTCTATGATTCGAAGGTGCCATCTGGAGTACATTTGGTGCGATTCTCACCACTTGATCACACACTTATTTGACCTTCATTTCATTTTGTTATTCATTCAATGGATGTGGGCGTCGCTAGCTAGGCCAGCATTTATTGCCCATCCCTAATTGTCCCTTGAGAAGGTGGTGGGTGATCCGCCTTCTTAACCATTTTAAATTGCCCCTTACTGTCCAAAGATGTGCAGGTTAGGTGGATTAGCCTTGCTAAATTGCCCCTTAGTGTCCAAAGATGTGCAGGTTAGGTGGATTGGCCATGCTAAATTGTCCCTTAGTGTCCAAAGATGTGCAGGTTAGGTGGATTGGCCATGCTAAATTGCCCCTTAGTGTCCAAAGATGTGTAGGTTAGGTTGATTGACCATGCTAAATTGTCCCTTAGTGTCCAAAGATGTGCAGGTTAGGTGGATTGGCCATGCTAAATTGTCCCTTAGTGTCCAAAGATGTGCAGGTTAGGTGGATTGGCCATGCTAAATTGTCCCTTAGTGTCCAAAGATGTGTAGGTTAGGTGGATTGGCCATGCTAAATTGCCCCTTAGTGTCCAAAGATGTGTAGGTTAGGTTGATTGACCGTGCTAAATTGCCCCTTAGTGTCAGGGGGACTAGCAGGGTAAATACTTGGGGTTAAGGGATAGGGCTTGGGTGGGATTGTGGTCATTGCAGACTTGATGGGCCAAATGGCCTCATTGTGCACTGCAAAGATTCTGTGCTTCCATGATCCGAGGATATTTGGGGAAGTTGTATTGCAGAGATGCAGGCCTTAGTCTCCCCATCAGCCTTGGATGTAGTGTTGGTGCCAGAGGACTGGAGGATTGCAATTGTTACACCCATTGGGTGCAGGGACATGCCCAGCAATCACAGGCCGGTCAGTTTAATCTCAGTGATGGGGAACCTTTTCAAGCAGTCACTTGCAAGAGTGTGGATTAATTGAGGAATGCCACTGCAGATTAGTTCAAAACAAGTTCATGTTTAAGCAACTTGGCTGAGTTTTCTGATGGGGTAACAGAGAGGGCTGATGAAGGAATGTGGTCTGTGTGGTCTTCCAAAAGATTTTTGACAAGATGCCGCATGATAGGCGGTAAAATTCCAGCCAATCTGTTTCTAAATAGCGAAACAGGGTCGGTGAAAATGATTTCTGAAAAAAGTGGACATTTGTTAGACTTCATCGTCCTTCCCTGTTCCTTAAGGTCATTCTTAAATACATCCCCTATTTCCCCGTATTCTATTATTTCCTTATGTATTGATTTCATTGGAATACTATACAAACTCTGTGAATTGTGCACTTAGGTTAAAAGGTGACTAAATTCTGGGACTTGCACCCTTACTTATATATATATGCTTCTGCACCCTCAGTGAGAGAATTCACCCATAGTGTTATCTCCAAATTTACAGATGATACAAAGTTGGGTGGGAGGGTGAGCTGTGAGGAGGATGTGGAGATGCTTCAGCGTGATTTGGACAGGCTGAGTGTGTGGGCATCTGCATGGCAGATGCAGTATCATGTGGAGAAATGTGAGGTTATCCACTTTGGTAGTAATAATAGGAAGACAGATTATTATTTGAATGGGTGTAAATTGAGAGAGGGAGATACTCAGCGAGACCTTGGTGTCCTCGTGCATCAGTTGTGGAAAGTATGCGTGCAGGTACAGCAGGCAGTGAAGAAAGTAAATGATATGTTGGCCTTCATAGACTATGAGGCACAACTAGTGCACGGATACAAGTCATTCCAAATGATATAGCTAAAGAGCTTTACCGATACGTTTATGACCCATACTCAGTGGAATTGGTACAGATAACGATGATGGACATGACATTTGTCCATTCTACTGGCCATGCCCCTTAATCATGTCAGTAAAGATTCTCAGTGGCATAATGTGCTCTGAGATTATTTATTGAGAGATTAATCCGACCCATCTCCAGTAGCATTCTGCACCTTGTGCCACTCAGTATGTTTGGCACATTGGTTAGGGGAATGAAAGATTTAGCTGGTGAGGAGTTCTTAGGGGTGCTGTAAATGAATGTGATTTAATTTATACGACTTCAATGACTCTGCTTATGAATCATTGAACCTTAACAGGTGGCATTGTCACTCGTCGGGTACAGACATTTGCACCTTACCCATAGCCCGAGACTTTCCCTTTTTCAGAAGCATTAGGGAAGCTTTATTTCCAACAGTGGAGAGGCGATGATCTGGAAGTATTATCGCTAGACTATTAATCCAGAAACTCAGCTAATGTTCTGGGGACCCGGGTTCGAATCCCACCACGGCAGATGGTGAAATTTGAATTCAGAATCTACTGATGACCATGAAACCATTGTCGGAAAAACCCATCTGCTTCACTAATGTCCCTTTATGTGGAAATGCCGGTGTTGGACTGGGGTGTGCACAGTAAGAAGTCTCACAACACCAGGTTAAAGTCCAACAGGTTTATTTGGTATCACGAGCTTTCGGAGCGCTGCTACTCAAGATACAACATCACTCACCTGATGAAGCAGCAGTGCTCCGAAAGCTCATGATACTAAATAAACCTCTTTTGATCGAATATTTATCTATCTCTTGCTTGAATCCATTGACGTATCTTTGGATGGTGGTGGAGAGTGGCATGCCGGTCTGCACGTTGTCCTGATATCTGTTCCCTCTTCATTCCACACAGGGAGAAGCTGGTCCAACTGGTGCTCGTGGCCCCGAGGGTGCTCAGGGATCAAGAGGAGAGTCCGGAAGCCCTGGATCCCCAGGCCCTGCTGGAGCTCCGGTAAGTTCCTGAATCCATCGTCCAGTCTTGCGCTTTGGAACTTCTCACCGTCTGCAGGAAGAGCGCTGTCGGCCATTGCGCAAGCACAGATCGAATAACAAGTGGTCATTCTTTCTTTGTTGAATGTCCTCGGGCTATTTGTGGTAGATAATCGCAGCTCACGCTAAGTTGTTAGACATTTCCCGACTCGAACCCAAAGGTCCAATTGTAATGGGCGGCATGGACAAGTTGGGCCGAAGGGCCTGTTTCCATGCTGTGAACCTCTATGATTAGTTTAACTTGCTCAGCGAATTCGTTCAGAATTTACTTCCAATTCAATTTGTAGAGTTCTGACTCAAAATATTGGAAACTAGGCATAATAAATGGTGGAATCAAGACCGTGAATCTTCAATGTCATTTATAAGGTGGAATTTTACCGGCATGTCCGCCCGAGGTTCGTACAATCCCGCTCGAGGCTGGCGGAGAGTGCCGTTCTCCGAGCCGGTAAAATTCCGGCTCCTGTATCATTTTAAGCTTTTATTTTCGAATGTAAGCCCATTTTGGGTTTTGCGATCTTGATGTTGCTGCGTTACAATAATTTGTGTCCTCTCTCTCTCTCCTGACAGGGTAACCCTGGTACTGATGGAATTCCAGGAGCTAAAGGTTCCGCTGTGAGTGGCGCTCATTTCTGATCTAACTGACGATTAAGAGTATATGATCGATCAAAATTCCTAAACATCAAAATCAGTTTGAATTTTATCATCTGGCAACTGTTTAATCCTGACTGCATTTTTCAAAAAGCCTGGGGAGTTCTGGAGCTGTGACTCAATGGTGTGGAGGGAGACTAAAGTGGAGCGGGTAGCCCAGTGTCTTTAGCAGGGATTGGCTGGCATTGGGCAGTTCCCCCCTCTCCCCCCCGCCCACTCCCTCCACCCGAGTCATACCCTCCTTTAACCCCTCCGTGGTCCCTCCCAAACCCGCTGGAACTCACTGCCCCAGGGACCTGGGTTCAATTCCGGCCTCGGGTCACTGCCTGCGCGGAGTCTGCATGTTCTCCCCGTGTCTGCGTGGGTTTCCTCCGGGTGCTCCGGTTTCCTCCCACAGTCTGAAAGATGTGCTGGTTTGGTGCATTGACTGTGTTAAATTCTCCCTCAGTGTACCCGAACAGGAGTGTGGCGACTAGGGGATTTTCACTGTAACATCATTGCAGTGTTAATGTAAGCCCACTTGTGACACTAATAAATAAACTGATAATAAGGGCATGCTCTTACGATTGACAATAGTTTGTCCGGCAAACTAAATATTTTATCTTCAAACAATGGGGTCAGTAACGCCCAGGGCGGGATGTCCCGGCCGCGCTCGCCCCAAAATCGGAAAATCCCACCCGAGGTCAACGGGTGGGATTCGCCCCTTGTCCTCTCCGATTGCCATGGTGGGCGGGACGGGAACATTCCACGCCCCCCTCCCCTGGTGTGGTCTTAGATACAACATGAGGCCAATGCAGTTGGACAGTATGCTATCAAGAGTAAAAATGGCCAAGGATAAATGCTTGTCCGTGTAAAGGGAATGTCAGGGTACACTGTTACAGTTCCCTACTGGTGAGTCTGAACGCAGGGTTCGTAAGCTGCAGTGCCTGGCTTCCCTGTCACTTACTGCATGCCCATGACCTGTCTCCTGTTGACAGCGGGACGGGAGGGTTTGGGTGGCTAGCCTTCTCTTAAGCCTGTTGAGGCCCTTCAGTTGCCACTTAGTGGCCAATTGAGTGCCTCATCCCATCTCCGCTGAGACTTCAGTGGAGCGGGTAGCATGGCATCTTCCGCTGGGAAGGCTGGCATTGGGCCATGGAGGTGGTACAGGGTATCTCCTTTTGGGGAGGCTTTTTGTGCCTATCAGAGGCACTCCCCATTCCCCCCACCCACTCCCTCCACCCAAGTCATACCCTCCTTTAACTCCTCCCTGGTCCCTCCCAAACCCGCTGGAACTCTGCCCCATATTGGGCGGCACGGTAGCACAGTGGTTAGCACTGCTGCTTCACAGCTCCAGGGACCTGGGTTCGATTCCTGGCTTGGGTCACTGTCTGTGTGGAGTTTGCACATTCTCCTCGTGTCTGCGTGGGTTTCCTCCGGGTGCTCCGGTTTCCTCCCACAGTCCAAAGATGTGCGGGTTAGGTTGATTGGCCATGCTAAATTTGCCCCTTAGTGTCCTGGGATGCGTAGATTAGAGGGATTAATGGGTAAAATATGTAGGGATATGGGGGTAGGGCCTGGGTGGGATTGTGGTCGGTGCAGACTCGATGGGCCGAATGGCCTCTTTCTGTACTGTAGGGTTTCTATGTTTCTTTGTATTGCGGTGGAGTCTGAACTGTTGAATGGTTTCAAGAGGCAGATAGATATATTTCTAATTAAAAAACGGGATAAGGGGATATGGGGAACAGGTGGGGAGGTGGATTTGAGACCAGGGAGAGATGGGCCATGATCGGATTGAATGGCGGGGCATGCTCGAAGGGTTGAATTTGCTGACTTCTGCTCCTAATCCCTATGTTCCTTCATTCCTAATCCCTCGCTTCCCCCTCTGGGCCTGTCAGTCAGGTCTGGCTGATACACTAAACATACGGGCCCGTCGCCACTGCCAGCGAGAATGTGGCACTTGGGCAAATCTCCATTCACCGCAGCGGCGAATCCCGGCAGCGGGCGAGGTGGGCGAATCCCAGCCCACCTTCAATCTGCCCCGTGTCAGCTCCTCTTCTCTGGGGACTGGCTGCAGTTCCAGGAGTGGCCACTGTTGAACCTGGCGCTGCTGGGGCTTCCAATGGCTGCCGCAGCTTTCTGAGGTGGGACTTCCTCCCCGAATGGGGGCAAAAGTCTCACCCATAGCCAACCAACGTCCCTCCAACCATTGGGCAGCTGCGGAGCAGCCGGCACTAGCAGGGATGCCTTCCCCACCGACACTTACAGCGGCTGGGATGGAAACTCTGAAAAATCCTGCCCCTTAAAGAAGGACTTGGGGCCACTTTGCTGAATGCAGACGATTTTCCTTCAAGGAATAACCAGGAGAGCATAAGAAATTGGAGCAGGAGTCAGCGACTTGAGTCTGCTCTGCTACTGCACATGATCAGGGCTGATTTTCTATCTCAACTCCGCCATTCCATACAATCCCCACATCCCTTAATTTCCTTAGAACTGGATAACCTATCAACCTCTCTGCTGGATATTCTCAACAATTGAGAAGCTACAGTTCTCTGGGGTAGAGAATTTAAGACACCGTGAAGCCCAATCTTCCCATACTTCTATAGTCTACGGACTATCAAACCCAAACTTTGACTTGAGTTTCCTTTCCATTTACTCTCTGCCAATGGTCTACATGCTGGGCCTTGGCTCTTCAGTGAGATTTTTAGACAATACCATCCCACGTGATCTGCTTTGGGTGGGATTTTTCCGGCCACGTTCGCCCCGAGCCCAGACAATCCCGCCCAAGACCTCAACGGACCTTTCCGTTGTCCGCCCCTCGCCCGCTCCGATTCCCGTGGGGCGGGAGGAACGGGAAAATTCGCCCCACTATCTCAGAGCAAAGGAACAGCATTGGGGTGTGTTGGGCCTCTTTCGGAGAGCTGGTGCAGTCTCGATGAGCCGGATGGCCTCCTGCTGCACTGTAGAGATTCTATGAAGCCGTTTATTACCTATTTTACCTAAAGGTTAGTGTTGTCAGAGCCTGGTATCTTCTCACTGGCTCCCAGTCTATTGGTCAATGCTAATTTGTCATCTTCTTTTTCTAGGGTGCTCCTGGCATTGCTGGTGCTCCTGGTTTCCCTGGGCCACGCGGTCCCCCAGGCCCACAAGGTGCGACTGGCCCCCTCGGTCCTAAAGGTCAACAGGTAAGTGTCAATATTCAGCCTTTAAGAGCGCAATTCCTTTCTGAATGGACATGAAACATGAAGGCCGGAATTCCCCGGCCGTTCACGCTGGCGGCATTCTCCGGTCCCGCCGTCAGCGCACCCATGGGTTTCCCGCCATCGTGGGGTGATGTCAATGGGAATGCTATGGTGCACAGTGGTTCGCACTGCTGCCTCACAGCGCCAGGGACCTGGGTTCAATTCCTGGCTTGGGTCACTGTCAGTGTGGAATTTGCACATTCTCCCTCTGTCTGTGTGGGTTTCCTCCGGGTGCTCCGGTTTCCTCCCACAGTCCGAAGATGTGTAGGTTAGGTGGACTGGCTATGCTAAATTGTCCCTTAGTGTCCAAAGATGTGCAGGTTAGGTGGATTGGCCATGCTAAATTGTCCCTTAGTGTCCAAAGATGTGCAGGTTAGGTGGATTGGCCATGCTAAATTGTCCCTTAGTGTCCAAAGATGTGCAGGTTAGGTGGATTGGCCATGTTAAATTGCCCCTTAGTGTCCAAAGATGTGCAGGTTAGGTGGACTGGCCATGCTAAATTGTCCCTTAGTGTCCAAAGATGTGCAGGTTGGTATGATTGGCCATGCTAAATTGTCCTTTAGTGTCCAAAGATGTGCAGGGTGGTATGATTGGCCATGCTAAATTGTCCCTTAGTGTCCAAAGATGTGCAGGTTAGGTGGATTGGCCATGCTAAATTGTCCCTTACTGTCCAAAGATGTGCAGGTTAGGTGGATTGGCCATGCTAAATTGTCCCTTAGTGTCCAAAGATGTGCAGGTTAGGTGGATTGGCTATGTTAAATTGCCCCTTAGTGTCCAAAGATGTGTAGGTTAGGTGGACTGGCCATGCTAAATTGCCCCTCAGGGTCATGGGGATTGGCAGGGTAAATATATGGGGCTATGGGGATAGAGCTTGGGTGGGACTGTTGTCGGTGCAGGCTCGATGGGCAGAATGGCCTCCTCCTGCACTGTAGGGATTCTATGATGCTATCAGTAGGCCTATTGGACATGATAATAAGACTGAAACATGGACCAATTTAACATGTGTGATAAATCTGTCCGTTACCTTTGCTTCATGCCCTTAAATTACAGCCAACCAATGGTATTGGTCTTTCCCCACAGTGCCATCAGACCCCAAAACATTGTCATCGGACGCAATCCAAATTTGGAAGGATTGAATGTAAAATAGCACTTGGACATTTCCAATTTAAGTGGACAGTTTCTCACATCCAATGTTGCGCTATAGTTTTAAACTTGGGGTCAGTGGCAAAAGCCCTGGATCCTATCTTTCGTTGGACAGGCCTCGACAGCAGGCCCAGAATGACATGGAGCAGCAAGTCTGCCCCACAGATTATGAACATCCCTTCATGCTTCCCGATCCCTGACATCTAATCCTGATCCTTGTTTTGTCCGACAGGGTGACCCCGGAGTCCCAGGATTCAAGGGAGAAGCAGGCCCGAAAGGAGAATTTGTAAGTATTAAGGAAGATGTGCATTTCTAACTAAGCGTTCCAAGTATGGGTAACCCTTTTGATTCAAACTGTAAGAAATGTGAGGAAGTATTATGGAGAAATTTGGTATTCAAAGGATAATCAAATTGTCGGAGTATTCGGGGAGGACATTGATGCATGACTAACGAGGTAAGTGTATGTGGAGAAAAAGTGAAAGGATTGATATCTAAGGAAGGATGTGCTGGCTTTGGAGAGGATCCAAAGGAGGTGCACGAGAACTATCCCGGGAATGAAAGGCTTGACGTATGAGGAGCTTTGGAGGACTCTTGATCTTTACTCGATGGAGTTTAGAAGGATGAAGGGGGGTGGGATTTCATTAAAACTGACAGAATACTGAAAGGCCTGGATAGAGTGGATGTGGAGAAGATGTAGTAGGAGAGGCTAGGATCCAAGGGCACAGCCTCAGAGTAAAGGGACTCTTTAAAACCGAGAACAAGAGGTCATAGTCTTAGGATAAGGGGCAGCAAATTTAAAACAGTGTTGAGGAGAAACTACTTCTCCCAAAGGGTTGTGAATCTGTGGAATTCATTACCCAAAGTGCGGTGGATGCTGGGACAGTGAGTAAATTTAAGGAGGAATTGGACAGATTTTTAATTGGGAATGGGTTGAAGGGTTATGGGGAGAAGGCAGGAAAATGGGGATGAGGAGCATATCAGCCATGATCGAATGGCAGAGCACACTCGATGGGCCGAATGGCCTAATGCTGCTCCTACATCGAATGAATTTATGAGATGAGGATGAATTTCTTCAGCCAGAGGGTGGGGAAGCTGTGGAGTTCATTGCCACAGAGGAGGCCGGGCCATTGAGTGTATTTAAGACAAGTTCTTGATTGGTAAAGGGATCAAAGATTAGGGGGAAAAGGTTGGAGAATGGGGTGGAGAAACCTATCTGCCATGGCGGAGCAGACTCATTGGGCTGAATGGCCTAATTGTGCTCCTATATCTTCCGGTCTGATGATGGGAAGGTTAGTAGGAGATGGGAATGGACTGGCTTGTTGGGCCTGTTCTGATTCTTCAAGTGTTCTGTTTTTGTATTTGAAATATGATTCATTAAACCTTTTAAATTATATTTGAAGTTGGCACTGGTGTTAATTATTTTACAAGTGTGATTGGAATTAGTCTCGCTGAATAACTGGGAAAGACTCATCCTCTTCTTGATGTCTCCTATAGGGTCCAGCTGGTCCTCAAGGTGCTCCCGGCCCGGCTGGTGAAGAAGGCAAGAGAGGGCCTCGTGGTGAACCCGGTGCTGCTGGTCCAAACGGTCCCCCTGGTGAAAGAGTGAGTTCCGTCCATTCCTCACACCGCTGGTCAGCAAATCACATTGCCCAGACTGACAAAGCTCCAGCACAATGTCCTCAGGATCAAGATATTTGAACCGACAGTTTTACACTCAGCAACCCACTATAAATCAAAGATAAAAGAATCAATATTTATACCGTGTTGACCATTCAGTGATGACTTTTGATTTGATTAACTATTGTCACATGTATTGGGATACAGTGAAAAGTATTGTTTCTTGCGCGCTATACAGACAAAACATACAGTTCATAGAGTACATAGGGGAGAAGGAAAGGAGAGAGTGCAGAATATAATGTTGCAGTTACAGCTAGGGTGTAGAGAAAGATCAACTTAATATTTGATTTGATTTATTATTGTCACATGTATTGGGATACAGTGAAAAGTATGGTTTCTTGCACGCTATGCAGACAAAGCATACCGTTCATAGAGAAGGAAAGGAGAGAGTGCAGAATGTAGTGTTACAGTCATAGCTAGGGTGTAGAGAAAGATCAACTTAATATAAGGTAGGCCCATTCAAAAGATGGCAGCAGGGAAGAAGCTGTTCTTAAGTCAGTTGGTACGTGACCTCAGACTTTTGTATCTTTTTCCCGATGGATGAACGTAGAAGAGAGAATGTCCGGGGTGCGTGGGGTCCTTTAATTATGCTGACTGCTTTGCCGAGGCAGCAGGAAGTGTAGATAGAGTCAATGGATGGGAGGCTGGTTTGAGTGATGGATTGGGCTACATTCACGACCCTTTTGTAGTTCCTTGCAGTCTTGGGCAGAGCAGGAGCCATACCAAACTGTGATACAACCAGAAAGAATGCTTTCTATGGTGCATCTGTAAAAGTTGGTGAGAGTTGTAGTTGACATGCCAAATTTCCTTAGCCTCCTGAGAAAGTAGAGGCGTTGGTGGGGCTTTCTTAACTATAGTGTCGGCATGGGGGGACCAGGACAGGTTGTTGGTGATCTGGACACCTAAAAATTTGAAGCTCTCGCCCTTAGTAAACATAGCATTATTAAGTGATCTGTATCTTTGCTTTGACCCTATAAGAAGTACAAAGTGGCAGGTATATTTCAGGATGCGTAGGCAATCGCATTGCAAGGAAATATAAGGCATTGTTGCAAAATCTGAAATGAAACCTCGATATGCACATCCCACCTTCTATGTTTGTATTATATTTCAGTTGTGAGGACTTGCTTTTATTCATATTTCATTGCGACTTCTGTAATCTCATTAATTATTTTGTTTTCATTGCTAGGGTGCTCCTGGTAACCGTGGTTTCCCAGGTCAGGATGGTCTTGCTGGTCCTAAGGTAGGTAACATAGTTCATTGACATTGTCAAGACCAGAGTTACATCTCCTTTCCAATGAGGAAAATGAGGTGATTTGTTAATTCATGAGTGCTCAGAATTCACATTCAATGGGTCATGGCCCCAAGATTAGCTACTTCTCTGAAGTCAAAGTATCTTCAGAGAATTGTTTGGAACATAGGAATTGGGAGCAGAAGGAGGCAAATTCAGTCCTTTGAGCCTGCTTCACCACTCAATCAGATCATAGCTGATCTCTCCCTGGTCTCAAATCCACCTCCCCACCTGTTCCCCATATCCCCTTATCCCTTTTTTGTTAGAAATATATCTATCTCCTTCTTGAAACCATTTAATGATTAAGACTCCACCGCGCTATGGGGGCAGCGAGTTCCACAAATTCACCACCCTCTGCGAGAAGTAGTTCCTCCTCCTCTCAGTTTTAAATCTGCCGCCTCTCAACCTGTACCTGTGGCCTCTTGTTCGAGACTGCCCCACAAGGGGAAACATTTGGTCCACAATTAATGTGGGATTACTTTATCAATCCCTTTTAAAATTTTATATCCCTCGATCAGATCCTCTCTCATCCTTCTAAACTCCAGCGAGTACAAACCCAAACTGTTTAATCTCTCCTCATACGTCAACCCTTTCATCCCCGGAATCAATCTGGTGAACCTCCTCGGAACGGCCTCCAATCCCACCATGTCCTTCCTCAAATAAGGGGACCAAAACTGGACACAATCCTCCAGATGTGGCCTCACCAACACCCTATACAATTGCAGCAACACCTCTCTACTTATACTCCAGTCCCTTTGCAAAAATGCCAACATCCCATTTGCCATTTTTATTATGTGCTGCACCTGCGATTCATGAACTCAGACACCCAGATCCCTCTACCCGGACGTGTTTTGAATCTGGTTCCCATTTAGGTGATAATTTGCCGTTCTATTTTTGTTACGACACGCACCGTGCCTGCACCAAGCGGCAATTCACCTAATGCCATTCTCCTGCCTTCTCCCCGTAAGTCCGGCACATTCTTCCTTTTCAAAGAACTGTCCGGTTCCCCTATGAATGCTTCAGCTGAACCTGCCAACACCACACTCTCCAACAATGCATTCCAGACCTTAGCCACTTGCTGCATCAAATATTTTCCTCACGTCACGATTGCTTCCTCTAGTAATTGCTTTAAATCCGTGCCCTCTCATTCTCGATCCTTTTACGAGTGGGAACAGTTTCTCCCTCTCTACTCTGTCCAGCCCCCTCATTTTGAGCATCCAAGCCTCCTCTCAGTCTTTTCTCTCAGGAACAGAATCCTCACTTCTTCAATCTCTCTTCTTAACTGAAGCTCCTTATCCCAGGAACCATTCTCGTGAACCTTTTCTGCACTCTCTTCAATGTCTTCACATCCTTCCTGAAGTGCAGTGCCCAGAACTGGTGCTGAAGTCTAACTAGTGTCTTATACAAGTTCAACATAACATCCTTGCTCTTGTACTCTGTCTACCCCTGTCAATAAAGCCTAGGGTACTGTGTGCTTTGTTAAACCCGCTGTCAAACCTGTCCTGCCACCTTCAATGACTTCTACACATGTATACCCAGGATGCTGCCTGGATTCGAGGGTATGCGCTATAAGGAGACGCTGGACAAACTAGGGTTGTTTTCTCTGGAGCGGCGGAGGGGAGTCCTATTAGAAGTCTATAAAATTATGAGAGGCATTGATGGGGTTGACAGTCTTTTTCCCCAGAGTTGAAATGTCTAATATTAGGGGACATGCATTGAAGGTGAGACGGGGAAAGTTCAAAGGAGATGTGAGGGGTAAGTTTTTTACACAGAGAGTGGTAGGTGTCTGGAATGCGCTGTCAGGGGTGGTGGTGGAGGCAGATAGGATGGGGGCTTTTAGATAAGCACTGGAATATGCGAGGAATGGAGGGATATGGAGCAAGGGCAGGCAGAAGGAATTAGTTTAATTTGGCGTCATGTTCGGCACAACATTGTGGGCCGAAGGGCCTGTTCCTGTGCTGTACTGCTCTATGTTCTAAGCCTTCCATTAACCACTACTATCTTTCCTATTATCCAGCCGATTCCGTCCCCATGTTGCTATTGTCCCTTTTATTCCACGAGCTATAACTTTGCTCACAGGTCTGTCGTGTGGCATTATATCATACACCTTTTCCAAGTCCACGTACACCACATCCACCGCATTTTCCTCTTCGACTTTCTGTCACCTCTTAAAAAATTCTAGCAAAGTTCGCCAAGTACAATTTTCCCTCAAGCAATCCGCACTGCCTTTCCTTAGTGCTAACCACTGTGCCAGGAAAGACAAAAAGAGTGATCATTCATCTGACAGCAAACCTTTTGTACCCTGCCCAGGAACACAAGAAAATAACTTGAATGATGTATTCTATTGCAGATTTATTTCAACACACTAATCCTTTATTTTTGGTTCCTATCGCAGGGTGCCCCTGGCGAGCGTGGCGCTCCTGGGGTTCATGGTCCTAAAGGAGCTAACGGTGATCCTGGCCGCCCTGGCGAGCCTGGCCTACCAGGTGCAAGAGTAAGCAATGATTTTACATAACAAATGTACATGAACTGTTTCTGATGTCTTTCCCATTGCCTCACTGTCTCGCTGTAATAGCACAAGCTCAAGTAGACGTATGATGGCAGAGAATATTATGCCCATGTGCCAAGCCTTAAAAGGCTTACTTGAAGAAAACATCACAATGGGCACTTCATTGTCAAGACAGGTCTGCTGTTTGGTTGGCATCTCTAATGCCCTTTGATTGTTCCAAACCACAGAAATAATGCGAGACGTCCAAACTCAGCATCTGGAGGAATCCTTTCACTTGCTGTGTGGATGCTGCATACACCCACCTCCAAAAGACATTCTGGCATTTTGTCATTGGATAGCAAGAAAAGTGTGGACAGAGGCGTTTGCTGAATCCCAGCTCTGGAAACAACTCCCGAGTTGGGCCAGTGTGTGCCCAAATGGACTCACCGATGTTGTTGAGCGCCACTCTCGGGGGACAAAACCGGAGCCACAGTCGGTGTCCTGGCTTGCGGGATTCAGGTTGGGTCATAGAATCATAGAAACCCTACAGTGCAGAAGGAGGCCATTCGGCCCATCGAGTCTGCACCGACCACAATCCCACCCAGGTCCTACCCCCACATATTTACCCGCTAATCTACGCATCTCAGGACTCTAAGGGGCAATTTTTTTTTTTTTTAACCTGGCCAATCAACCTAACCCGCACATCTTTGGACGGTGGGAGGAAACCGGAGCACCCGGAGGAAACCCACGCAGACACGGGGAGAATGTGCAAACTCCACACAGACAGTGACCCGAGCCGGGAATCGAACCCGGGACCCTGGAGCTGTGAAGCAGCAGTGCTAACCACTGCGCTACCGTGCCGCCCTGCATTGAAAGACGCTCTGTGATTGAAGGAGCCGGAGCAGGACCCATAAATTCGCACTGGCCAACATCAGACCAGAGTAAATTGTTAAAAATTGACTTGTCGTTCAGAAAGGTGCGGCAACTTCATCTTGCCAAGGTCGGATGTGAATTCCTGATCTCAGGCTGGTAACTGCGGGGGCAGAGGTAGGGAGAGCCGACCTCTGCCTTCCGCTGCCGACCGCTCCCTCTCAAACTGCCATACTCACCTGGGCCTCAGGTGTCCCCTCCATCCTGGGCCTCAGGTGTCCCCTCCATCCTGGACCCCAGCAACAGCCACCTCCACTGAGGTCTGCTGAGTACAGAACAGATACAGGCCTCTGAGTGGCCTACAGCCCTCAGCAGGTGAGGCTATCCCCACCCCCCCCAATCTCCCCAATGCATCCAAAAGATTCTGCCCTGCGCTGCAATAAAGAGAAACATTAATGGCTGACCCCAGCTCAGAGACAATATGAGCACATTCACCGTGCTTATGTTTGCTATATTAACTTAGGCAACTGGGGAAGCCTCACGTTCCACTGTCCGCTGGGAATACATTTTGTTTTATTCATTTGTGGGACACGGGCGCCGCTGGCTGGCCAGCATTTATTGCCCATCCCTAGTTGCCCTTGGAGGGCAGTTGAGAGTCAACCACATTGGAGTCGCATGTAGGCCAGACCGGGTAAGGGCGGCAGATTTCTTTCCCTAAAAGACATTAATGAACCAGATGGGTTTTTCCGACAATGGTTTCATGGTCATCAGTAGATTCTTAATTCCAGATATTTTTTATTGAATTCAAATTCCACCATCTGCCGTGGCGGGATTAGAACCTGGGTCCCCCAGAACATTAGTTGAGTTTCCTGGATTAATAGTGATAATACCACGAGGCCATCTCCTCGCCGCATGTGGCAGCATCAGATAGAAGCAATGGCCAGAATTTTGGTGCCCCACCCGCCACGGGAATTGGAGTGGGCGAGGGGCGGACCATGGAAAAGTCCGTTAACCTTGAGAGGGATTTTCCGGTTTCAGGGCAAGTGCAGCTGGAAAATCCCCCCACCCCCCCAATGTTAGTGATTCCGTTAATAGCAGAAATCTCTGAGTGGTGAATGAAAGATCTGAGTATTCTTATCTGTGATTTTGACTGTTTTCATTTGTGCGTTTCCTGTTTAGGGTCTTACTGGTCGCCCTGGAGATGCTGGTCCCCAAGGGAAAGTTGGAGCCACTGTAAGTTGAAATCAAAGGTTTCCTACTTTGAACTGTCTTTTTGCTGGGGTCTATCTGGGCACTGAGATTGCCTGCTTAATTAATCGTTACTGCTGCCAACATGAATGCAATTGATGTGCCATGGAGGCAGTCATGGCTCCCAACTGAAGGAAGATTAAGATTCAGGCCATTCCACTCTCCATTCTTCTGATGCAGGAGAGTATGATTACCAAACGATTAGGCCATCCCATTCTTTTAGGTAAAGGAATTAGACTATTTCGCTCTTGTGAGCAGGCAAAAGGAGTGTCCAGCCATTCAGAAAATTATCTTAAAGAACCATAGAATCCCTACAGTGCAGAAGGAGAGCTATCCAGATTCTCCCCTCCGCTCTAACCCTGCAACCTTGCATATTTAGCATGGTCAATCCACCTAACCTGCGCATCTTTGGACATTAAGGGACAATTTAGCATGGCCAATCCCCCTAACCTACACATCTTTGAACACTAAGGGACAATTTACCATGGCCAATCCACCTAACCTACACATCTTTGAACACTAAGGGACAATTTAGCATGGCCAATCCACCTAACCTACATTCCTTTGGATATTAAGGGACAACTTAGCATGGCCAATCCACCTAACCTGCACATCTTTGGACATTAAGGGACAATTTAGCATGGCCAATCCACCTAACCTACACACCTTTGGACACTAAGGGACAATTTAGCACGGCCAATCCACCCTAACCTACACACCTTTGGACACTAAGGGACAATTTAGCATGACCAATCCACCTAACCTTCACATCTTTGGACACTAAGGGACAATTTAGCATGACCAATCCACCTAACCTGCACATCTTTGGACACTAAGGGACAATTTCGCATGACCAATCCACCTAACCTGCACATCTTTGGAGGGAGCCGGAGCACCCGGAGGAAACCCACGCAGATACGGGGAGAACATGCAGAGTCCGCACAGACAGCGACCCGAGGCCGGAATCGAATCCGGATCCCTGGTGCTGTGAGGCAGCAGTACGAACCACTGTGCCGCAAATTCTAAGAAAGACTTATCTCCCTCCTTCAGGACCCTTTTGTTGGTTCCCTTCTATGAATTAACAGGGATATATGTTACTGTAAACGAAATGAAATAAATATGAACGAGCTCTATGAAGGTGATGTGGAAAGTTCACTTTTGTCTGCTTTGTCTGCAGGGTGCCCCTGGTGAAGATGGCCGTCCTGGTCCACCTGGTCCACAGGGTGCGAGGGGACAACCTGGTGTCATGGGTTTCCCTGGTCCTAAAGGCGCAACGGTAAGAAAATCATATACTGTACTCTGCTTTCTGCATGTTTTACTGTCGGCCGCTAGACTATGTCTGTGTCATACTGTACTCTGCTTTCTGCATGTTATACTATAGGCTGCTAGACTATGTCTGTGTTATACTGTACTCTGCTTTCTGCATGTTATACTATAGGCTGCTAGACTATGTATGTTTCATACTGTACTCTGCTTTCTGCATGTTATACTATAGGCTGCTAGACTATGTCTGTGTTATACTGTACTCTGCTTTCTGCATGTTATACTATAGGCTGCTAGACTATGTCTGTTTCATACTGTACTCTGCTTTCTGCATGTTATACTATAGGCTGCTAGACTATGTATGTTTCATACTGTACTCTGCTTTCTGCATGTTATACTATAGGCCGCTAGACTATGTCTGTGTTATACTGTACTCTGCTTTCTGCATGTTATACTATAGGTTGCTAGACTATGTCTGTGTTATACTGTACTCTGCTTTCTGCATGTTATACTATAGGCTGCTAGACTATGTATGTTTCATACTGTACTCTGCTTTCTGCATGTTATACTATAGGCTGCTAGACTATGTCTGTGTTATACTGTACTCTGCTTTCTGCATGTTATACTATAGGCTGCTAGACTATGTCTGTGTTATACTGTACTCTGCTTTCTGCATGTTATACTATAGGCTGCTAGACTATGTCTGTGTTATACTGTACTCTGCTTTCTGCATGTTATACTATAGGCTGCTAGACTATGTATGTTTCATACTGTACTCTGCTTTCTGCATGTTATACTATAGGCTGCTAGACTATGTATGTTTCATACTGTACTCTGCTTTCTGCATGTTATACTATAGGCTGCTAGACTATGTATGTTTCATACTGTACTCTGCTTTCTGCATGTTATACTATAGGCTGCTAGACTATGTCTGTGTTATACTGTACTCTGCTTTCTGCATGTTATACTATAGGCCGCTAGACTATGTCTGTGTTATACTGTACTCTGCTTTCTGCATGTTATACTATAGGCTGCTAGACTATGTCTGTGTTATACTGTACTCTGCTTTCTGCATGTTATACTATAGGCTGCTAGACTATGTATGTTTCATACTGTACTCTGCTTTCTGCATGTTATACTATAGGCTGCTAGACTATGTCTGTGTTATACTGTACTCTGCTTTCTGCATGTTATACTATAGGCTGCTAGACTATGTCTGTGTTATACTGTACTCTGCTTTCTGCATGTTATACTATAGGCTGCTAGACTATGTCTGTGTTATACTGTACTCTGCTTTCTGCATGTTATACTATAGGCTGCTAGACTATGTCTGTGTTATACTGTACTCTGCTTTCTGCATGTTATACTATAGGCTGCTAGACTATGTCTGTGTTATACTGTACTCTGCTTTCTGCATGTTATACTATAGGCTGCTAGACTATGTCTGTGTCATACTGTACTCTGCTTTCTGCATGTTATACTGTAGGCCGCCAGACTATATCTGTGTTATACTGTACTCTGCTTTCTGCATGTTATACTATAGGCTGCTAGACTATGTCTGTGTTATACTGTACTCTGCTTTCTGCATGTTATACTATAGGCTGCTAGACTATGTATGTTTCATACTGTACTCTGCTTTCTGCATGTTATACTATAGGTTGCTAGACTATGTATGTTTCATACTGTACTCTGCTTTCTGCATGTTATACTATAGGCTGCTAGACTATGTCTGTGTTATACTGTACTCTGCTTTCTGCATGTTATACTATAGGCTGCTAGACTATGTCTGTGTTATACTGTACTCTGCTTTCTGCATGTTATACTATAGGCTGCTAGACTATGTCTGTGTTATACTGTACTCTGCTTTCTGCATGTTATACTATAGGCTGCTAGACTATGTCTGTGTCATACTGTACTCTGCTTTCTGCATGTTATACTGTAGGCCGCCAGACTATATCTGTGTTATACTGTACTCTGCTTTCTGCATGTTATACTATAGGCTGCTAGACTATGTCTGTGTTATACTGTACTCTGCTTTCTGCATGTTATACTATAGGCTGCTAGACTATGTATGTTTCATACTGTACTCTGCTTTCTGCATGTTATACTATAGGCTGCTAGACTATGTCTGTGTCATACTGTACTCTGCTTTCTGCATGTTATACTATAGGCTGCTAGACTATGTCTGTGTTATACTGTACTCTGCTTTCTGCATGTTATACTATAGGCTGCTAGACTATGTATGTGTTATACTGTACTCTGCTTTCTGCATGTTATACTATAGGCTGCTAGACTATGTATGTGTTATACTGTACTCTGCTTTCTGCATGTTATACTATAGGCTGCTAGACTATGTCTGTGTCATACTGTACTCTGCTTTCACCATTGTACTGCGCCCACTGATAGTTTCAGTTGATTTCCTGTGCTGATAAAGCAAAACTCTTTTCCCGAAGGTTCTGCCAATATTGAACCTCAAGGCATTTTCTTCCTTTTTCACTAGGGTGAAGCTGGCAAGGCTGGTGAGAAGGGTCTTCTTGGCGCTCCTGGGTTGAGGGTAAGTAACCTGATCTTTTGCAGAATGACTGTTATTCAACCATTGAAAGCTATTGCACTGAAATGATCTCTTCAATAGGTGCTATTCCACGGTCAGCACTCATGTACACTGTGACCAGCTATGATATGACTGATGGCCAGATAACATTCTGTTGCATATGATTAAAGATTTTGCACACACAACTGGAAATAGTAAGGCATTGGAAAAGACCAGCTGATCCAGGATGTGGTCTCAGGATTTGATTTGATTTATTATTGTCACATGTACTGGGATACAGTGAAAAGTATTGTTTGTTGTGCGCTATACAGATAAAGCATACCGTTCATAGAGTACATAGGGGAGAAGGAAAGGAGAGGATGCAGACTATAGTGTTACAGTCATAGCTAGGGTGTAGAGACTGATCAACTTAATATATGGTAGGTTCATTCAAAAGTCTGATGGCAGCAGGGAAGGAGCTGTTCTTGAGTCGGTTGGTACATAACCTCAGAATTTTGTATCTTTTTCCGACGGAAGAAGGTGGAAGAGAGAATGTCTGGGGTGCGTGGGGTCCTTGATTATGCCGGCTGCTTTTCATAGAATCCTTACAGTACAGAAGGAGGCTATTCGGCCCATTAAGTTTGTACTGACCACAATCCCACCCAGGCCCTATTCCCACAACCCTCATTTACCCTGCTAATCCGCCTGGCACTAAGGGGCAATTTAGCATAACCTGCACATCTTTGGAATGTGGGAGGAAACCAGAGGAAACCCATGCAGACATGGGGAGAATGTGCAGACTCCACACAGACAGTGACCCAAGCCAGGAATCGGGTCCCTGGCGCTGTGAGACAGCAGTGCTAACCGCTGTGCCACCGTGCCGCCCCAAGCAGCGAGAAGTGTAGGTGGAGTCAATGGATGGGAGGCTGGTTTGTGTGATGGGACTGGGCTACATTCACAACCCTTTGTAGTTTCTTGCAATCTTGGTCAGAGCAGGAGCCATACCAAGCTGTGATACAACCAGAAAGAATGCTTTCTATGTTGCATCTGTAAAAGTTGGTGAGAGTTGTAGCTGACATGCTGAATTTCCTGAGTCTTAGATGTTGTTGAATGGATACACTGGGTTTACCAATACCCTGGACTGTGCAGTATGTTTTCACACTGGTTAATGACTGAAAGAATTTGGCCTAATTTTATTTAACTATGTGAAAATACACTAAATGCTAAATATCACAAGGGAGATGTCGAGGTAGATTTGACACGTGGATGGGGTATCTGTGCCTTCTGCCTCCCCCGCCCTGCTCCTCAAACTTCAAGTCAATCAGCACTTTGCCGGTGTGAGATTCGGCTGCATTATAATATGACACTGGGGGGCGGACTTAATTAGTTAAGAGTGCGACTTCCACCCCTCAGGTTCAGCCCTGGAGGTCTTTGGTTGGCATTGGCTGCGGGACACATGTGAGGGAAGGGAAGGAGGGGGTATGGAGGTAGGGAGCAAATGAGGGGGATATCCACGGTATGTCATAGCATAATGTGTAATAGATGGATGGTATGGTGTATCATGTTATGGTACACCATACATAGCACCATGCTTATAATAAAGCATGCCATATCGCACTGTAAGGTAATATGGTAGCATAATATATTGGTAATAGAGCATGGTACATTCAATTGCCAGCATACTGAGGCTGGAATTCTTCAGTCTCGTACGCCCTGCTCCCGCTGCCAGCGAGAACGGAGAATTTGACACCCAACCAAACCTCCATTGACCGCAGCGGGACTGGAGAATCCCAGGCGCTGGGCGAGATTGGAGAATTCCGGCGCTGGCAATCGCTCATGCTGAGTGTTTTAAACTTCACCAGGATTAACAGAGAACATTGAAATGTATCTTTGTAAATTCAGATATTATGGGCGGGATTTTACGGCCTTGCTCGGGCGAGATGGGAAAATCCTGCCCGAGGCCGACGGAGATTTCCGTTCTGGGAATCTCGGAGTCAGGGCGGGCGAGGCGGTAGAGTTTCGACGTATGACTTTGGTTTCACTATTCTACATTTAATGCCAACTCTCTTTCCCCTCCATAGGGTTTGCCTGGCAAAGATGGCGAGACAGGCGCTCAGGGTCCGCCTGGTCCTTCAGTGAGTTCAAATACCTCGGATTATTTAACATTTTAATTTATCAGACCAGACCGTTAAATTAGAACTCTTTGATCCATTTTAAAAATGTAAACTGTCTTCAGTATCACCCCCATGCCCTTGCATACAGAGCACCACATCTTATCCGACTTCAATCTAACTTGTAACAAAGAACAAAGAACAATACAGCACAGGAACAGGCCCTTCGGCCCTCCAAGCCCGCGCCGCTCCCCAGTCCAGGATTGAATCCTGAATCCAGGATCCCCGCCCAATTTTCCAGCCTATCTACATCCTAATATCCTATCCACCGAGCTGTCCCTCACAGCTACGATGCTTTGTTCATCACAACCTATTAACTCACCCCCACCCCCCCATTCCAGACCATGTGATCTCCAGGGAGAGGCGAAAACCCAGAGTGAAAACCCCAGGGCCAATATGGGGAAAAAAAATCTGGGAAATTCCTCTCCGACCCCCTGAGGCGATCGAAATGAGTCCAGGAGATCACAATGGCCCTGATCGGAAAATGCTTCCCAACCCTAGTCATTTCCACTTCCACGAACACCATATGAATTCCCTGCCCCCGAGACAGGTTCCCAACTATCCGCAGTCTCGCTCTGTACTGGCACCAGCAAGATGATCATAGAATGAAGCCTTGAAACGAGAAACAAGGATCAATTAGCCCGCGCCGCTCCCTGGTCCAAACTAGACCACTCTTTTGTATCCCTCCATTCCCACTCCGTTCATATAGCTGTCTAGATAAGTCTTAAATGTTCCCAGTGTGTCCGCCTCCACCACCTTGCCCGGCAACACATTCCAGGCCCCCACGACCCTCTGTGTGAAATATGTCCTTCTGATATCTGTGTTAAACCTCCCCCCCTTCACCTTGAACCTATGACCCCTCGTGAACGTCACCACCGACCCGGGGAAAAGCTTCCCACCGTTCACCCTATCTATGCCTTTCATAATTTTATACACCTCTATTAAGTCTCCCCTCATCCTCCGTCTTTCCAAGGAGAACAACCCCAGTTTCCCCAATCTCTCCTCATAACCAAGCCCCTCCATACCAGGCAACATCCTGGTAAACCTCCTCTGTACTCTCTCCAAAGCCTCCACGTCCTTCTGGTAGTGTGGCGACCACACTAATGGTAACATTTCCATTAGAAAAAGCATTAGACTTCAGTGAACTTTAATTTTGAATAAAGGCAGAGTTGCGGCAAGCCGGCTGAAGGTCCGTCAACTTTGGCAGCACCAGTAAATCCTGCCGGCAGCCAGGATGGAAAAATCCCACTGGAAGTGCTGGGCAGCTTTTAAAACGAGAATCCAGCGTGATCTCTCGCGTTGTGCTGCACTCTTCAACACGGCCGCTTGCCTGAATAACGCGCTGCATCAATAGCTGAGGTGTTTATCGACTTTTGACATTGCTCCTGTTTCACTTTGCAGGGACTTGCTGGTGAGAGGGGTGAACAAGGTCCTCCTGGTCCCCCAGGCTTCCAGGTCTGTAAGATCAAATCTTCTCAATTTTACTCAGAAAGCTTCATTTCATGCAGCCTGACTTTGTTTCAAATTTATAATGTGCAAGCTGACTCATTTTCTCAAGCGGTCATTCATGTTACTTTAAATTATAAATCTTTTAGCATTAACGCTGCTGTTACTCATTTAAAAGCGTCATGCTAATTTATGACTGAATTTGATTTATTATTGTCACATGTATTGGGATACAGTGAAAAGTATTGTTTCTTGCGCACTATACAGACAAAGCATACCCTTCATAGAGTACATAGGGGAGAAGGAAAGGAGAGGGTGCAGAATGTAGTGTTACAGTCATAGCTAGGGTGTAGAGAAAGATCAACTTAATATTTGATTTGATTTATTATTGTCACATGTATTGGGATACAGTGAAAAGTATTGTTTCTTGCACGCTATATAGACAAAGCATACTCTTCATAGAGTACATAGGGAAGAAGGAAAGGGGAGAGTGCAGAATATAGTGTTGCAGTTACAGATATTGGGATACAGTGAAAAATAGAGTTTCTTGTGCAGTATAGAGACAAAGTTTTTAAGTTTATTTATTGGTGTCACAAGTAGGCTCACGTTAAAACTGCAATGAAGTTACTGTGAAAATCCCCTGGCACATTGTTCATAGAGAAGGAAAGGAGAGGGTGCAGAATATAGTGTCGCAGTCATAACTAGGGTGTAGAGAGAGATCAACTTAATATTTGATTTGATTTATTATTGTCACATGTATTGGGATACAGTGAAAAGTATTGTTTCTTGCACGCTATACAAAGCATACCGTTCATAGAGTACATAGGGGAGAAGGAAAGGAGAGGGTGCAGAATGCAATGTTACAGTTACAGATAGGGTGTAGAGAAAGATCAGCTTAATATTTGATTTATTATTGTCACAAAGATCAATTTTCTAAGAATCGCCAAATCTGCAAGAGATTGAATTAAAGCATTGTTACAGAGTTTATAAGAGCTAGAGGATAGTTTTCAAAGCACAGACCGAGTGTAAAAGATAGAATTGGAGGCTAGTGCTGGGCCCAGCTCACAAGAAGTCGCCACGCTCTGGAGCCATCTTGGAAGAGCCCTATTATATATAACCTGTTGAATTTATTCACCAAAATCTCTGGTTGACATAAATCTAGCCCACACAAATCCTCTTCATTTCTTCTTGCTCTCAAGTTTCAGATTTCTCTTTATGCGTTAATCAAATGGTTTCTCTGTTGTTGCAGGGTCTACCAGGTCCCCCAGGTCCTCCTGGTGAAGGTGGCAAGCCAGGAGATCAGGTAAGTCATCCATTAACTGCAGGCAATGAATCCTTTCAAGTTCAAAGATTCAGCAATTCAGTTTCCAACCCTCAGGGGCCAACGCCCACATTGTGGGGGGCACCACCAAGCTATAAAAGATCAGTGGGAGGAAAACAACATGTAATACTGAGCACTATGACATGTCAGAACATGTCAATGTCTTTCACACAGTAAGTTGTTTTTAAAATGAACTGGCGATTGATTAGGGGACGTCAGATTTGGCCTTTAAAAAACTATAGATTTTTGGAGGGAGGAAAAACTGGAGGGAGGTGAGGAGTTCCACAATTTGGAGTCACAACGGATGTAAAGTTTGTTTATTAGTGTCACAAGTAGGCTTACTGTGAAAATCCCCTAGTCACCACACTCCTATATATTATATTTTATCTGTTATAAGGGGATATAGGCCAAATGCGGGCAATTGGGACAAGTTTAGCGGTTTCAAAAAAAGGGCAGCATGGACAAATTGGGCCGAAGGGCCTGTTTCCATGCTGTAAACCTCTATGACTCCTGTTCTGGTACACTGAGGGAGAATTTAACTTGGCCGATGCACCTAACCAGCACGTCTTTTGGACTGTTGGAGGAAAGCGAAGCACCCGGAGGCCGTAAGATCGCGCCCATTGTATGAGGCGAGAGAGAAATGAATTCATTGAGAGGAAACTGCATTAGTCCTCACTGTAGAGGACAATGTAATGGTGACTAATAAAGTTCCAAAGAAAGAAATAGTGCTGGATAGACTTACAGAGGCTGCTCCAGTGATGAGATGGCTGGACTTCTACACCTTACAATGCAAGTTTGGCCGGAATTCTTGCCCGCGGCTGGGATTCTCCCGTACTATCGCTGGGAACGGAGATGTGGCCGAGCACCCAATTCCCTCCAGCAGCGATAGCAGGGCGCGCGAGACCGGACAATCCCGGTCATGTCTGTGCGGTCTTTATGGTCGGCCTTCATTCACCGGCATTTTTCCTCTTTTCTTGGACAGGGCGTTCCAGGCGAGGCAGGGGCTGCAGGTCTGACAGGCCCACGAGTAAGTATCCACGTTCACTCTCAACAACAAAAATATATATGGAAAAATAATGTTTTTTTAAAATAAGGAAAAGTTTCCAGCATTGTTTACGATGAAATCTATGTGGTTACATCCCTGTAACTGTTACTGACACTTTTACCATTGCAAAACCATATCATGTCACAAAAAATATCCTGAAATATAATGGACAAAAATGAGCCCTATACTGCTACACACTCATATATCCCTTACAGAACCCTATCATTTCACAGACCTTTACAATCACAGTACTACTATTGTGGTACTCAACTATTCAAGTCTATCACTCCACTATGATACACAGTACACATCCAAAACTCTTAGGCCTGTTCTGTTCCACACTATTACGCTCCTTTGTAAATTTACACCCTCCTGGCAGCTAGCCCCACTGTTACACATCGCGTTACTGGGATGTACACCATGGCGTTATATATTTGAGGTCTTTGCGGCCTCACCTCTGAATTCAAGTCCCACTCCAGCCCTTGGGTGGTCACAGTGCGTTCATAAAGTGTTCAAATACGTTGCTGGTCAGTCCGTAAACCCTGCCGATATGCCTGACAGCAGGCGGTAAGAGTGGGAGTGTTTCCTCGTCAGCTGGACTGCAAAGGGCAATGGCAAACACAGTATTCTGCCAAGCATAATCATGGGCCAATCCAATGGAAATCCATGAGGCCAATGTCCTGGAAGGATATCTTAGCAGAAGGAGGGGGAATACTGTTATATTTCCAGATCCTGTTCCATATCCGCCATACTTGTTCCATATCTGCCATACCTGTTCCATATCCGCCATACTTGTTCCATATCTGCCATACCTGTTCCATATCCGCCATACTTGTTCCATATCTGCCATACCTGTTCCATATCCGCCATGTTTGTTCCATATCCGCCATACTTGTTCCATATCTGCCATACCTGTTCCATATCCGCCATACTTGTTCCATATCTGCCATACCTGTTCCATATCCGCCATACTTGTTCCATATCTGCCATACCTGTTCCATATCCGCCATACTTGTTCCATATCCGCCATACTTGTTCCATATCCGCCATACTTGTTCCATATCTGCCATACCTGTTCCATATCCCCCATTTTATTTTACTCATTCGTGGGATTTGGGCATCACTGGCTGGGCCAGCATTTAATGCCCATCCCTCATTGCCCTTGAACTGAGTGTCTCACTCAGCCATTTCAGAGGGCAGTTGAGAGTCAACCACATTGCCATGGGCCTGGAGTCACATGTAGGCCAGACCGGGTAAGGACAGCAGATTTCCTTCCCTAAAGGACATTAGTGAATCAGATGTGTTTTTCCAACAATCGACAATGGTTCCATGGTCATCGCTAGATTCTTAATTCCAGATTTTTTTTATTGAATTCAAATTCCACCACCTGCCGTGGCGGGATTCGAACCCAGGTCCCCAGAACATTAGTTGAGTTTCTGGATACCAGTAGGCTATTGCCTCCCCTCTTGAATGCTGTTCGATATTCCCCCATTCTGTTTGATACACCAGTACTGTTAATATAATATTATACTATTCTATATCCCTGTTACAGGCCCCAATGCCATTACAGACTGCTTTACTGATATGGGTGTACATCCAATACGGTTAAACACTATTGCAGCATTATCGACCCCCCCCTCCCCCCCCCCCCCATTACGTATGAGTATACTGCCATGCATTCTAGTCCATCACATCCCAATCCAGTTACCGATAACTACACTGTAACAAAACACTTCATCCTACAAAAGTTCAGTCTGAAATAAATACAGGAAATGCTCAGGAGGTCAGGCAGCATCTGTGGAGAGAGAAAGAGAGTTAACATTTGAGGTCGATGACATAAGAACATAAGAACTAGGAGCAGGAGTAGGCCATCTGGTCCCTCGAGCCTGCTCCGCCATTCAATAAGATCATGGCTGATCTTTTGGTGGACTCAGCTCCACTTACCTGCCCGCTCACCCTTAATTCCTTTACTGTTCAAATATTTATCTATCCTTGCCTTAAAAACATTCAATGAGGTAGCCTCAACTGCTTCACTGGGCAGGGAATTCCACAGATTCACAAACCTTTGTGTGAAGAAGTTCCTCCTCAACTCAGTCCTAAATCTGCTTCCCCTTATTTTGAGGCCATGCCCCCTAGTTCTAGTTTCACCTTCCAGTGGAAACAACCTCCCTGCTTCTATCTTATCTATTCCCTTCATAATGTTTCTATACGATCTCCCCTCATTCTTCTGAATTCCAATGAGTATAGCCCCAGTCTACTCAGTCTCTCCTCATAAGCCAACCCTCTCAACTCCGGAATCAACCTAGTGAATCTCCTCTGCATCCCCTCCTTCCATCAGAAGCGCTGGCTCCAAGCAGGTCAGTTCAACGAGTTTGACATGCCAATAGGGACGTTGTCCCCAACCTATTGCACACATTCCATTGATTTTGCAATGCTTTCTAGTGTTACGTAGCCTATCTCTGTACGCTTTATATCTGTCGCTGCTGGAGTTCACATTACATATGTTCCCAGTGATGTTCCGTGACAGTTTTCCTGATCCTGTGCATTTATTCTTGTCTCCTTGTCATCAGGGTGAACGTGGTTTCCCAGGTGAGCGCGGAGCCCCAGGCTCTCAGGGATTGCAAGGTCCTCGTGGTCTTCCAGGTACTCCAGGTGCTGATGGTCCTAAGGTAGGCTTCTACCTTCACTCTTCGACAAATCAAATCTTGCGCAGGCGGTGCTGATGGTCTTTTCTCTAACACGGGGCCCTTGCTTCGTTTTTTTTTGCAGGGTGCAGGTGGTGCTCCTGGTCCCAACGGCGCTCAAGGTCCCCCAGGCCTCCAGGGTATGCCAGGCGAGCGGGGTACAGCTGGAATTCCAGGGCCAAAGGGCGATAGGGTAAGCCTCCTCTTTTTCCTTTCGGAAAGACGAAAGCTCGCTTTGAGATTGAGAAGGAAAAGTGATCGGGCAAATTACTCGGAGGGGGGGGGAAGGGACAGAAGTTTCAAAATGGAGAAGTTAAGAGCAAGTTGGAAAGTTAAGCAGAACTTTTTCACTCAGAGGATCACGTAGTCGCAATACAAGGCCATTGAAGTAAACTGTGTCAAGAAGCTCAAATGAATATTTAGCTGGATAGATAAAGTGTTAAGAAGGTATAAGGCCCAGCCTTTTTTGGATCTAATGGCATTTTCCTGTAATGTAAAGTTTCTTAAATTCTCCCATCACCTTTATACATGGAGTAGAATTCACGGCAGTTTTTAAGGAGAGTTTAGCAAGTAAAGCAACTGACATTCCATTGTCTTATATGTTAGGATATAACCGGTGACAACTTTGTATTGGATGTAATATGACCAATGGCAACAAGATGTAAGGGTCAGCTGACCCAGTAAACCATGGAACCAATTACAGAGTGATGTAATAATCAGCTGACTCACTATAAATTAGAACCTGTTGGGAATTGTGGGAAGCTTGGAGTGGCCCAGGGTGAAGCCCCAAGTTTGGAGTAATGAAGTTTCTTCATTAAACCCGTTCTTTGATTTATAAGTTGGAGTGAGTTTTGTTCTATTTTTATTGTCTCTGCATTTGAAGAGTTCCTCTGAAGAAACATTATATTCTCTTCCAAGTACAATACTAATTCCCTCCCCGTCTCCTCATTTGACCCTCAGGGTGACAATGGCGAAAAAGGCCCAGAGGGCGCACCCGGAAAAGATGGCGGTCGAGTAAGTGAAAAGTTCCTTTTTTTTTCTGCGATCGGTTGTTTGATCGGTGTGCCTGGTACAAGCCTCAGACACGTATTGGCCAGGATTCTCCAGTCTCGGCGCGGCCAGCGACAATGGAGAATTTGGCGCCTGGCGAAGTCTCCGCTTGCCGCAGAGGGACCGGAGAATCGCAGCCGCGGGTGAGGTTGGAGAATTCTGGCCAATGAATACACGAGAATTTGACCTGTGTTTCCCACCCAATGTCTGATTGTGCTGATGTGCAGGTCCACATAATGATTCTATAATCCATGTATGTATCGACCTACTTACCTACACATACCGAGCATTTCATCGCTGCCACATGTGCAGAGTCTTTGCTACACTTGCACCGACTGAGCTCACATCAATCATTCTTAAAGCAATGATAAATCACAGGGGAACCAAAGCCCATACGACACACCGGTAGACTTCATCGGGGATTGGACGATCCTGCCTCAACTGCTGTAAAACACCGCCACGGCGGGAGGGGGGGCAGAAAATCCCGGCCTATGGGTGGGATTTTCCAGCCTCCCTTTGGCCTGTTCTCCCACAGCGGATGGGCCTCTCCATTCAGACATCCACTGACCTCTGCGGGATCAGAAGATGTCACTTGCAAAGAGGAGCTGCTGGAATATTTCCGCTTATCTGAGGGGTTTTTACAAAAAAACAAAAGCTGTGGTAAATTTTCTGCTTGGTTCTACTGACCTAAAGCCAGGAACTTGTAGACCAGTGTGTCGTAAAAGCCCCCCCTGCCACGGAAAAAAGATTCAAAATTCACGTGATTAAACTAAAGTTCTGTGGTCGGCAGCTCCAAGACCCGACAAATCTCGGCCTCCCGCACAAATGCCAGCTGGGAAAGAGCCACACGTGCGCGGTTTAGATTTGTTACATTGGTCAGACCCATCTGCATGACCAACGGAGTCTTGGAGCTGAAGACAAAGGCAAAAACTCAAGGGCGCCAAAACCTTGGGAGAAGCAAGTGAGACGGCAAGTGGTTGAAAAAAATAACAGGCGAGACGTCAGAGGGGGCTAAGTTTAAAAACGAAGTCAGGGAAGAAAATAGGAGATGTACCTCAAAATCTTTTTATCGTACAGAGGTGTGCCATGACATATAAAAGATAAGCAACCACTGTTCTAAGCAACTGCCACCCTAGAGAGAAAATAATTACTCTGTAACCAATCCCAGGATTCGCATAGAAACTAGAAGCAGGAGGAGGCCATTCGGCCCTTCGATCCTGCTCCGCCATTCATTCTGATCAAGGCTGATCATCAAATTCAATATCCTGATTCCCCCCCTCCCCCAATATCCCGCGATCCCTTTACTCCCAAGAGCGATATCTAATTTCTTCTTGAAATCACACAATGTTTTGGCCTCAACTACTTTCTGTGGGAGTGAATTCCACACATTCACCACCCTCTGGGTGAAGAAATTTCTCCTCACCTCAGTCCTAAAAGGTTTACCCCTTATCCCCAAACTATGACCCCTAGTTCTGGACTCCCTCACCATTGGGAACATTCTTTCTGAATCTACCCTGTCTAACCCTGTTAGAATTTTATAAGTTACTATAAGTTCCCCTCTCTCTCTTCTAAACTCCAGTGAATATAATCCTAACCGACTTAGTCTCTCCTCATATGACAGTCCTGCCATCCCAGGAATCAGCCTGGTAAACCTTCGCTGCGCTCCCTCTATAGCAAGGACACCCATCCTGATAAGGAAACCAAAACTGCACACAATACTCCAAATGTGGCCTCACCAACGTCCTGTACAATTGCAGCAAAACATCCCTATCCCGTTACTCAAATCCTCTCGCTATGAAGGCCAACATACCATTTGCCTTCTTTACCCAAAGAGAAAATGCTGGAAAATCTCAGCAGGTCTGGCAGCATCTGTAGGGAGAGAAAAGAGCTGACGTTTCGAGTCCAGGTGACCCTTTGTCACAGCTAAAAGGCAGAGAAAGTGGGAGATATTTATACTGCAGCGTGAGGGAATGAAAGATGAGACACAGCCACAAAAACCAGGGGAAAGGCTGCTAATGGCTGTCCACAGAGAGAATAAAAGGCCGCCTTTACTGCCTGCTGTACCTGCGCGCTTACTTTCAGCGACTGATGCACGAGGGCTCCAAGGTCTCACTGAGTATACACCTCTCTCAATTTACACCCATTCAAGTAATAATCTGTCTTCCTATTATTGCTACCAAAGTGGATAACCTCACATATATAATTATGCCACAATTAAATCTTGTTCACAGACACACATTTAAATTCCAATGCTTGTAATGAAACAATGTTTTGATTACCAGAGGCGTAACGATTTTGTGCGCAGGAATTGACCGAGCTTCAAGCTAATCGAATCGTAATTCTACTGATACAGTGATGAAAATGTACCTATTGTTCTCAGAAAGGATGAGGACAATGAAATTCAGTTATCCAATTTCTTTCAGTGTTCCCAAACACCCTGCTTCCCAAAGGTTTCTCTTCCTCTTCCTATGGGAAGCTCTTGCCATTTACATTTGAATCAAATTTAATTCACAAATACATTTTTCAAAAAACAAAGTTTACTTCCTACAGCAACAATTCAAAGTTACTGACACCACTTGTAACTGGACAAAACCTGGACCAATAGGTGACCATGTTCTGTGGACACAGTATGCATCTATATGGAACCCATCGGATCCCTATAGTGCTGAAGGAGGCCACTCGGCCCATCGAGTCTCCACCGACATTAATCTCACCCAAGCCCTATCCCCGTAACCCCACGTATTTACCCCGCTAATCCCCTTGCTAACCCCACTGACACCAAGGGGTAATTTAGCACGGCCAATCCACCTAACCTGCACGTCCTTCTCACTGTGTGGGAGGAAGCCGGGGTACTGGGAGGAAGCCCACGCAGATACCGGGGAGAACGTTTTGACTCTGCACAGACAGTGACCCAAGCCGGGAATCGAACCCGGGTCCCTGGCGCTTGGGTTTCCTCCCACACTCCAAAGATGTGTGGGTTAGGTGGATTGGCCATGCTAAATTGCCCCTTAGTGTCAGGGGGACTAGCTAGGGTAAATGCATGGGGTGATGGGGATAGGTGGGATTGTGGTCAGTGCAGACGCGATGGGCCGAATGGCCTCCTTCTGCACTGGAGGGATTTTATGAAGAGGCCTCAATGGCCTTTTTGAAGTCACTACACCAGTCTGCAACACTCACTCAGAGACAATTCACCGCTCTGGCAGGCAGTACCTTTTTTTTAATTCCATCCCTAAATTTACAAGCCATTGGACCGGGCAAACCCGAATCCATTCCTGAAAACCAAGTTCGAATTGAATCCAATTCGTGGTCCCCTCACGAGAGATACAAACGAGATGCAAGCTGGCGAGATGGGGCATTGCTGCCCACCTTGGATCTGATGTTTGATCTCAGCCAGTAGGCTGGTTGGAAGAAGCTTCTGGAATAAACGTGATCGTCATTGACAGCGCACGTGCGTCACCGTGCCCACCTCGAGCAATCTGACTGTGTGTGTTCTCTCTTTTTCTATTCTAGGGCTTAACTGGTCCAATTGGCCCCCCAGGCCCTGCTGGTCCCAACGGAGAGAAGGTAAAATCAGTGATGAGGTTTGCGTTTGGCGCGGAGAACTGTTTAATAATATGTCAAAATGTAAATATATTAACAAAGGGCTGCCGAATTGGCGCAGAGGCTGTCGCCTCTCACTTCAAGGAAGTAAATAGACTGGGCGGGATTTTACAGCTTTGCTCCGGCGAGCCTGGAAATTCCCACCCGAGGTCAATGGAGATTTCCGTTGTGGGACCCTCGCCCGCTCCGATTCTGTGGCGGGGGAGGTGGTAGAGTTCCGGTCATTTACTCCAATGTTTACGAGGAAGCAAAGTTCTGCTGCTCACCAGTGTAGGTGTTAGTGTCAGGCTCGATGGGCTGAAGGGCATCTTCTGCAGTCTATGATTCTCTTTTCTTTTGTCTCTCCTTTAGGGTGAAGCCGGCCCTCGTGGTCCTACAGGTGCTGCTGGGTCTCGTGGTGCCCCTGTAAGTGCAAACAGTTTCTTTCATCACTTCCTGCTCAACCCAAGTAACATCCCAGCTACTTTTACATTGATGAAAGCTCTCTCGGTTGAGTACCGATGGTTAAAATTCCACACAACAGATCAAACCACTCATTTTCATGGCTAAGTGTGTTGGCGGCAAGGGAGCCAGATGCTCCTTGGTCTACATCAACCTGAATTGGGTCAACTTGCATTGAGGGCGGCACGGTGACAGTGGTTAACACTGCTGCCTCACAGCGCCAGGGACCCGGGTTCAATTCCAGCCTCGGGTCACTGTCTGTGCGGAATCTGCACATTCTCCCGTGTCTGCATGGGTTTCCTCCGGGTACTCTGGTTTCCTCCTACAATCCAAAGACGTGTAGGTTAGGTGGATTGGCCATGCTAAATTGCCTCTTAGTATCCAAAGATACACAGTTTAGGTGGATTGGCCATGCTAAATTGCCACTTAGTGTCCAAAGATGTGCAGGTTAGGTGGATTGGCCATGCTAAGTTGCCCCTTAGTGTCCAAAGATGTGCAGGTTAAGTGGATTGGCCATGCTAAGTTGCCCCTTAGTGTCCAAAGATGTGCATGTTAGGTGGATTGGCCATGCTAAATTGCCACTTAGTGTCCAAAGATGTGCAGGTTAGGTGGATTGGCCATGCTAAGTTGCCCCTTAGTGTCCAAAGATGTGCAGGTTAAGTGGATTGGCCATGCTAAGTTGCCCCTTAGTGTCTAAAGATGTGCAGGTTAGGTGGATTGGCCATGCTAAGTTGCCCTTAGTGTCCAAAGATGTGCAGGTTAGGTGGATTGGCCATGCTAAATTGCCCCTTAGTGTCCAAAGATGTGTAGGTTAGGTGGATTGGCCATGCTAAGTTGCCCCTTAGTGTCCAAAGATGTGCAGGTTAAGTGGATTGGCCATGCTAAATTGCCCCTTAGTGTCCAAAGATGTGCAGGTTAAGTGGATTGGCCATGCTAAGTTGTCCCTTAGTGTCCAAAGATACACAGGTTGGGGGATTGGCCATGCTAAATTGTCCCTTAGTTTCAAAAGATGTGCGGGCTGGGTTCATTGACCATGCTAAATTGCCCCTTAGTGTCAGGGGGATTAGCAGGGTAAATGTGTATGGTTACGAGGATAGGGCCTGGTGGGATTGTGGTCGGTGCAGACTCAGTGGGGCGAATGGCCTCCTCCTGCACTGTAGGGATTGTATGATGATCAGTTTATTCAGTGCTGTGACGGGTGTGTGTGTAATCTGCCTGTTTTTTGTGTTTCAGGGTGAGCGTGGTGAGACAGGTCCCCCTGGTCCCGCTGGCTTTGCTGGTCCTCCTGTAAGTATGGACTCAGAAACGATAAGACAATGGTCACAGCAAATTTGAGATGGCGCATAAGCTGGTCAAATTCGACCCATCAATGATTTGCTCTACGTGAAAGTAATTTCTTTGCACACGTTGTACGGGTGTTGTCCCTCTCAGGTGGGTGGCCAGCAACTGGTCGGCTAATCTTCCTCAAAACCCACCAATTCCCCAGTGCAAAAATCAGTGCATTATATCCCCACTGGGAGAGTCACATTAATATCCACTTATTGGGCAGAATTGATCCCATTCATCCCAGCAGCTGATCTGCCCAATAAGGAAAAGGTGCCCTCCCTGGGCTAAAGGCCAGATCCCTAATGTGGCTGATAAGGAAAGGGATCTACCCCAACTGATGGCCAGATCTCCTTCTGGAATCTCTACCCTGGCTGATGAGGGATGGGATTCTGTCTCAAATACCATTGCCAGCTGATGGAGGCCAGATCTCTCTCAAGGATAACAGTAAAATACTGAGGGTGCTGGAATCTGAAACAAAATGCTGGAAAATCTCAGCCGGTCTGATAGCATCTGTGGAGGGAGGGTAGAGCGAACGTTTTGCATCTGGATGACCCTTCATCAAGAGTTCTTCATCCAGAAACATTAGTTCCATTCTCCCTCCACGGATACTGTCGGAGCGGCTGAGAATTTCCAGCACTTTCTGGTTTCTGTCTCTCTCTAGAATCTCTGTCTTGGCAGTTGATGGATAACATCTAACCACCCTGGCTTATGAAGGCCAAATCTCCCTCTGGAATACTTGGCTAATGGAAGGCCAGTTCTCCATCTTAGTCGGCTGCCTTGACCGATGAAGGCAAAATCTTATCCTAACCTCTTGTTTATTGTCTCTGGTTAAGGGAAGTTAGCTGAAGTCACCTTTTCTCCATTTACAGGATCCCCACATTGACCTCTATGCTGTTGCTCACCGTCCTTCCCTTTCTTTCTTATAGGGTTCAGATGGTCAGGCAGGTCCCAAGGGAGAGCCCGGTGAGGCTGGGCAGAAAGGTGATGCGGGCGCTCCTGGTCCACAGGGTCCATCAGGTGCTCCCGGTCCACAGGTGAGAACAAAATATATTCAAAATAGTTCTGTTCAACCAGTGGATTTCGCTCCGGGAAATGTTACTTTGACATGAATTCGCAGTAAAATCTCTTTCTCTTTCCTTCTTTCAGGGTCCAACAGGTGTTACTGGACCGAAAGGTGCTCGTGGTGCCCAGGGTCCCCCTGTAAGTATGATTTCATTCCGTTCAAACTTTAAAACAAAATTCCAAATGGATAAATGTTGCCCCCCCACCCGATGCTGCCTCTCAGCACCAGGGACCCGGATTCGAGTCCGGCCTGTCTGTGCAGGCTCTGCACATTCTCCCCGTGTCTGCGTGGGTTTCCTCCGGGTGCTCCGGTTTCCTCCCACACTCCAAAGATGTGCGGGTTAGGTTGATTGGCCGTGCTAAATTGCCCCTTAGTGTCCAAAGATGTGCGGGTTAGGAGGATTGGCCGTGCTAAATTGTCCCTTAGTGTCCAAAGATGTGCAGGTTAGGTGGATTGGCCATGCTAAATTGTCCCTTAGTGTCCAAAGATGTGCGGGTTAGGTGGATTGGCCATGCTAAATTGACACTTAGTGTCCAAAGATGTGCGGGTCAGGTGGATTTGCCATGCTAAATTGCCCCTTAGTGTCCAAAGATGTGCAGGTTAGGTGGATTGGCCATGCTAAATTGTCCCTTAGTGTCCAAAGATGTGCGGGTTAGGTGGATTGGCCATGCTAAATTGCCCCTTAGTGTCCAAAGATGTGCAGGGTCAGGTGGATTTGCCATGCTAAATTGCCCCTTAGTGTCCAAAGATGTGCGGGTCAGGTGGATTTGCCATGCTAAATTGCCCCTTAGTGTCCAAAGATGTGGAGGTTAGGTGGATTGGCCATGCTAAATTGACCCTTAGTGTCCAAAGATGTGCGGGTCAGGTGGATTGGCCATGCTAAATTGCCCCTTAGTGTCCAAAGATGTGCAGGTTAGGTGGATTGGCCATGCTAAATTGCCCCTTAGTGTCCAAAGATGTGCAGGTTAGGTGGATTGGCCATGCTAAATTGTCCCTTAGTGTCCAAAGATGTGCAGGTTAGGTGGATTGGCCATGCTAAATTGTCCCTTAGTGTCCAAAGATGTGCGGGTCAGGTGGATTGGCCATGCTAAATTGCCCCTTAGTGTCCAAAGATGTGCAGGTTAGGTGGATTGGCCATGCTAAATTGCCCCTTAGTGTCCAAAGATGTGCAGGTTAGGTGGATTGGCCATGCTAAATTGTCCCTTAGTGTCCAAAGATGTGCAGGTTAGGTGGATTGGCCATGCTAAATTGTCCCTTAGTGTCCAAAGATGTGCGGGTTAGGTGGATTGGCCATGCTAAATTGACACTTAGTGTCCAAAGATGTGCGGGTCAGGTGGATTTGCCATGCTAAATTGCCCCTTAGTGTCCAAAGATGTGCAGGTTAGGTGGATTGGCCATGCTAAATTGTCCCTTAGTGTCCAAAGATGTGCGGGTTAGGTGGATTGGCCATGCTAAATTGCCCCTTAGTGTCCAAAGATGTGCGGGTCAGGTGGATTGGCCATGCTAAATTGTCCCTTAGTGTCCAAAGATGTGCAGGTTAGGTGGATTGGCCATGCTAAATTGTCCCTTAGTGTCCAAAGATGTGCGGGTTAGGTGGATTGGCCATGCTAAATTGACACTTAGTGTCCAAAGATGTGCGGGTCAGGTGGATTTGCCATGCTAAATTGCCCCTTAGTGTCCAAAGATGTGCAGGTTAGGTGGATTGGCCATGCTAAATTGTCCCTTAGTGTCCAAAGATGTGCGGGTTAGGTGGATTGGCCATGCTAAATTGCCCCTTAGTGTCCAAAGATGTGCGGGTCAGGTGGATTTGCCATGCTAAATTGCCCCTTAGTGTCCAAAGATGTGGAGGTTAGGTGGATTGGCCATGCTAAATTGACCCTTAGTGTCCAAAGATGTGCGGGTCAGGTGGATTGGCCATGCTAAATTGCCCCTTAGTGTCCAAAGATGTGCAGGTTAGGTGGATTGGCCATGCTAAATTGCCCCTTAGTGTCCAAAGATGTGCAGGTTAGGTGGATTGGCCATGCTAAATTGCCCCTTAGTGTCCAAAGATGTGCAGGTTAGGTGGATTGGCCATGCTAAATTGCCCCTTAGTGTCCAAAGATGTGCGGGTCAGGTGGATTGGCCATGTTAAATGTACAGGGTTACAGGGATAGGGCGGAGGGGAGTGCCTGGAGGGCTCTTTTGGAGAATCGGTGTAGACTCAATTTTGTTTTTTTATTCGTTCGTGGGACATGGGCCTTGCTGACTGGGCCAGCATTTATTGCCCATCCCTAGTTGCCCTTGAACTGAGTGGTTTGCGAGACCATTTCAGAGGGCAGTTGAGAGTCAACCACATTGCTGTGACTCTGGAGTCACATGTAGGCCAGACCGGGTAAGGACGGCAGATTTCCTTCCCTAAAGGACATTAGTGACCCAGGTGGGTTTTTCCCAGAATGGTTTCATGGTCATCAGTAGATTCTTAATTCCGGATATCTCTTTTTTTATTGAATTCAAATTCCACCATCTGTTGTGGATTGAAATTCTACCATCTGCTGTGGCGGGATTCGAACCCAGGTCCCCAGAACATTAGCTGAGTTTCTGGATGAATAGTCTGGCGATAATACCATTAGGCCATCGCCATAAATGGGGAGGCAGAGATGGACTGAATGGCCTCTTTTTGTACTGTCGGGGCTTGAAAACTAACATGCTCTAAGAGTGTTGCTCTAGAATTCCCTAGAATTCAAGCCCTCCATTTAGTGTAGACATTCAGACAACAGTTTAAATGTAACTTGTCCGATCCTGAATATGTGAATAGGTTATTTGATATTCAAATGTTTTTTCACCCAGACCGAACTTGTTGATGTGAAGATCTCTGTTTATTAGGAGTTGGGTTAGCTAGATCCTGGAGATGGGATCCAGGAGTCAGCAAGTGGGAGTCAGAGACTGGCCAGTCAATGCTAGTGGTTTCAGCTGGAAGTTGACATTTGCCTTGGGAGGGAGAGACCAGTTGGAATCTGGAGACTTCCAATGGGAGGTTGCTAGAAACTGCTGGGAGCGAAATCTGGAGATCCACAACTTAAAGCCAGGAGAGACGGCAGCCCAGAGTCCGCAGTGTGGATTTCACAGCCTGAAGCCAAGGGCTGAGAGCCAAACATTCGTATCCAGCAATTATTGGGAGAAGGCAGGAACTAAGGACTGGAAGTTGGGGATAAGCAGCTGGAAAGGGCTGAACGCCAGGAGCTGAAGGTTGGAAGTTGGAAGCAAGAAGCTATTGGGAACATGAGCTCAGGTGACCAGTTCCAAGTTGGAAACAGTTGCAAACTGCTGATAATCAGAAGCAAGCAACTGGCTCTTAAACTTATAAAAACCTTCAGCTATTTATTATTTGTCCGCTCTCTTAAATGTGGTCATCTGGTGGTTTCCACCGATTGAATAGAGCAATTTCCTGAGTAGCTACATGACTTTTATAAGTGGAAAATACTGCAGCAGATCTGTGGGGCTTGTCTCACTCCAGTTCAATGCAGCAATTCTATTCTACTCAAACGACACCACATTCGGCCAAAATGTTGCCTCTCTCCTTTGATAGCCATTTATTTCACCAGGTTGTATGAAATGACAAAACACTCTTGATATGTTTGTTTGTGATCCTATTCAGTAACATTCAGCTGATGTAAAAACCCAATGTAAAAACCCACCATATCCTGCACATTGAGCAGAACTGACCATCGTAGATAACATGGAGAAGGTATCGTGTCATTGACTTCCTGACTTAATCTAGCCTTCATTTGCCTCCAACACTCTCCCCCATCACTGACTCTACCCCCCCCCATTCCCCCTCCCACAGCCCCATGTACACTCTCCCCCATCACTGACTCTCCCCCATTCCCCCTCCCACAGCCCCATGTACACTCTCCCCTATCACTGATTCTCCCCCATTCCCCCTCCCACAGCCCCATGTACACTCTCCCCCATCACTGACTCTACCCCCCCCATTCCCCCTCCCACAGCCCCATGTACACTCTCCCCTTTCACTGACTCTCCCCCCCCCCCCATTCCCCCTCCCACATCCCCATGTACACTCTCCCCCATCACTGACTCTCCCCCATTCCCCCTCCCACAGCCCCATGTACACTCTCCCCTATCACTGACTCTCCCCCATTCCCCCTCCCACATCCCCATGTACACTCTCCCCCATCACTGACTCTCCCCCATTCCCCCTCCCACAGCCCCATGTACACTCTCCCCCATCACTGACTCTCCCCCATTCCCCCTCCCACAGCCCCATGTACACTCTCCCCTATCACTGACTCTCCCCCATTCCCCCTCCCACAGCCCCATGTACACTCTCCCCTATCACTGACTCTCCCCCCATTCCCCCTCCCACAGCCCCATGTACACTCTCCCCTATCACTGACTCTCCCCCCCCCCCATTCCCCCTCCCACATCCCCATGTACACTCTCCCCTATCACTGACTCTCCCCCCATTCCCCCTCCCACATCCCCATGTACACTCTCCCCTATCACTGACTCTCCCCCCCCCCATTCCCCCTCCCACAGCCCCATGTACACTCTCCCCTATCACTGACTCTCCCCCCATTCCCCCTCCCACAGCCCCATGTACACTCTCCCCTATCACTGACTCTCCCCCATTCCCCCTCCCACAGCCCCATGTACACTCTCCCCCATCACTGACTCTCCCCCCATTCCCCCTCCCACATCCCCATGTACACTCTCCCCAATCACTGACTCTCCCCCCCCCCATTCCCCCTCCCACAGCCCCATGTACACTCTCCCCTATCACTGACTCTCCCCCCATTCCCCCTCCCACAGCCCCATGTACACTCTCCCCTATCACTGACTCTCCCCCCCCCCCCATTCCCCCTCCCACAGCCCCATGTATACTCTCCCCTATCACTGACTCTCCCCCCCCCATTCCCCCTCCCACAGCCCCATGTACACTCTCCCCCATCACTGACTCTCCCCCATTCCCCCTCCCACAGCCCCATGTACACTCTCCCCTATCACTGACTCTCCCCCATTCCCCCTCCCACAGCCCCATGTACACTCTCCCCTATCACTGACTCTCCCCCCATTCCCCCTCCCACATCCCCATGTACACTCTCCCCTATCACTGACTCTCCCCCCATTCCCCCTCCCACATCCCCATGTACACTCTCCCCTATCACTGACTCTCCCCCCATTCCCCCTCCCACAGCCCCATGTACACTCTCCCCTATCACTGACTCTCCCCCCCCCATTCCCCCTCCCACATCCCCATGTACACTCTCCCCTATCACTGACTCTACCCCCCATTCCCCCTCCCACAGCCCCATGTACACTCTCCCCTATCACTGACTCTCCCCCATTCCCCCTCCCACAGCCCCATGTACACTCTCCCCTATCACTGACTCTCCCCCCATTCCCCCTCCCACAGCCCCATGTGAGAGATGACCTTATTGAGACAAATAGGGTTCCCAGGGGGCTTCGGCAGCCACCTTGAGCAGAAGCCCTGTGGTCTTAGACTCTCCCATATGAAGGAACAATCCCACTTGTAGGAAAGTCTCGGACCGGAGGGCATAATCTCAGAGTAAGGCGTCATCCACTTAAACAGAGGCTGCTTCTCTCCACAGGTAGTGAATGTGTGGAATTCTCTACTGCAGAGGGCTGTAGAGATTGGGTCATTAAGTATGTTCAAGGCTCAGAGAGACTCATTTTTAATTAGTAAAGGAATTGAGGGATTATCAGATCGGGTCAGTCATGAGTGGCGGAACAGACTTGATGGGCCGAATAGCCTACTTACATCTTATGGTCTGATCTTCAATTTTGTTTTCTCTGTTTTAGGGTGCAACTGGATTCCCTGGTGCTGCTGGTAGGGTTGGTCCACCTGGTCCTAATGTAAGTAATGTTCAGAGTTATATTGTTAAGGGGACGGAGGGGGTGGGAGGGGAGGGGGGGGGAGGGCGGGAGCGCGTGGTGGAAATGTCAACCTGGGTTCCTCTGCCTGATCACAGTCCAGTGCCCTCTGCTGGAAAATGAGTGTGAGCGCATCAGGTGATGACAGCACCAGGCTTGACTTTGATACCATTGACTCACTGCCTACACTCAGCATGAGAAATGGAAATGCCTGTGTGTGCAATGGGAATGAGCAGCGCATCATAATCTGGTTGGCTGTGCTTGAAATTTGCATTGTCCTGTGAAATTGAGCTGCAGTTGGCAGAATATGATAGATTGGGCTTTCTTGCGGTCTTGGACAGAGCAGGAGCCATACCAAGCTGTGATACAACCAGAAAGAATGCTTTCTATGGTGCATCTGTCAAAGTTGGTGAGAGTCGTAGCTGACATGCTGAATTTCCTTAGTCTTCTGAGAAAGTAGAGGCATTGGTGGGGCTTTCTTAACTATAGTGTCGGCATGGGGGGACCAGGACAGGTTGTTGGTGATCTGGACACCTAGAAACCTGAAGCTGTCAACCCTTTCCACTTTGTCCCCGTTGATGTAGACAGGGGAATGTTCTCCTCTACGCTTCCTAAAGTCGATGACAGAGGAGGAGGGTTGGAAGGGTGAGGGATATTAATTGGAACATGGATATGGAGGTCTCATTGTCAGTGCAATATAAATCCGGAAAGCAAATGAATACTAAATTAAATGGCCCAAAGGACCTCATTTTACTAGTGCACATGTTGCAATTCAATCTTAACTGTCAGCCCAGTATTAAAAGGCACTTTGTATCATTTTAGATTTAATTAAAGACCCACTTGCGATTCCTTTTATCCATCCCTACAATTACGCTCGACAGCTTTCCTCATTTTGAGGTGTTAATGGCTACCTTGCTTCCTACAGGGTAACCCAGGTCCAGTGGGCCCTCCTGGCTCTCCGGGTAAAGATGGTCCTAAAGGTCTACGTGGTGATCCTGGTCAAGCTGGACGTGCTGGTGACCCTGGACTTCAAGGACCAGCTGGTGCTCCTGGGGAGAAAGGTGAACCGGGTGAAGATGGCCCCCCTGTAAGTATAGAATGAAGTTCATTTATTCATGTTCACAAATTGGCTTACATTGGCACCGCAATGAAGTTACTGCGAAAATCCCCAAGTCGCCACACTCCGGCGATCCTCTTCAGAAAGTGGAAGTAATAATTGTAATACGCAGTGGAACTCTTGTTCCAGTTGAGGGAACAAACTGATACCCCTGGCTGGTAATGGAAAGAGGGAGATAACTGTGGATCTGCCCATATTCTAATATAAAGACAGAATGCCGTGGGTGCTGGAATCTGAAGCAAAAACAGAAAATGCTGGAAAATCTCAGCAGGTCTGACAGCTTCTGCGGAGAGAGAATCGAGCTGACGTTTCGAGTCTGGATGGCCCTTCGTCAGAGCTGAGAGCAAAGAAAATCAGACAAGATCGGGCGCCTGTTCGGGTACACTGAGGGAGAATTTAGTCAATGCACCCTGACCAGCACGTCTTTCAGACTGTGGGAGGAAACCGGAGCACCCGGAGGAAACCCACGCAGACACGGGGAGAACGTGCAGACTCCACACAGACAGTGACCCGAGCCGGGAATCGAACCCGGGTCCCTGGCGCTGTGAGGCAGCAGTGTTAACCACTGTGCCACCTAAATTGAGAATTAGCTAGTGCTTGTTGCAGTTACAGTTTGGGTTAAGATATATTTTGTTGGTTCATTTTGTTTTGATGCTTTCTGCTGCTTTACTGTGTCAAGTTCATGCAAATAAGTGCTGTTGTTTTTCATTCTCTGGTAGGGTCCAGATGGTCCTTCAGGTCCACAAGGTTTGGCTGGTCAGCGTGGTATTGTAGGTCTGCCTGGTCAGCGCGGAGAAAGAGGTTTCCCTGGTCTCCCTGGTCCTTCTGTAAGTATAGCATGATATTACATGAAACTGACTCCTTCACTTTGAGTATAATTAATTCTAACACCACCTTACTGAGAGGAATTCTTCACTCAGCAGTGGGTCACGTTTTACTCTCAGTAAGGATAACACTGATTGGACTCAACAATGCCCATACTCATTTGATCCAGAGCATAACTGAGCCGAGGTAGTATTAATAGGTGTCAGCAAAGCCTAATTAATTGTCAAAGTAACAATGGACATTCACAGAATAATATTGAAACTTATAATCTAATCAAATGCATAGAGCAGTCCTGTACTAAATACAGTATTGATATCCTTTATTCATTCATTGGACACGGGTGTTGCTGGCTGGCCAGCATTTATTGCCCACACCCTTGTCCAAACGGTAGATGAGAGTTAACCACATTGTGAGCCAGAGCGGGTAAGGACGGCAGGTTTCCTTCCCTGAAGGGCAGTAGTGAACCAGATGGGTTTTTCCGACAATGGTTATCAGTGGATTCTTAATTCCAGATATTTTGTATTCAATTCAAATTCCACCATCTGCTGTGTGGGATTTGAACCCGGGTCCCCAGAACATTAGCTGAGTTTCTGGATTAATAGGCTAGGGATCATACCACCAGGCCATCACCTCCTCTTAGTTCTGTCATATATAATATGCATGTATCTATTCTGTAATATTTAGGGTAGAGGAAAGTAGCTTGTAACATATACAGTGCAGTAGAAAGGTCTGCAATATATACAGTAGAATGAGCTGTCCTATATATGTACAGTCTGGAGAATATTATAGTATATCTACAGTAAAGACGCACTACATCGTAATTACAATATCGAAACCAGCCCTGCAGAGATCCTAACCTCATTCCGAGAGTATCCTGACAAATCTGATGATGAATATATTACAAAGACGAGCTCAGTAATATCTTCAGGAGAGAGACTTGCTCTTTAGGATATACAGTACAGAGACGAGTTGTAAACAGTATCGAGACCAGTCATTTAAAATATTTTAAAGTTCATTTATTAGTGTCCCAATAGGCTTACATTAACACTGCAATGAAGTTACTGTGAAAATCCCCCAGTCGCCACACTCCTGTTCGGGTACACTGAGGGAGAATTTAGCACGGCCAATCCACCCTAACCAGCATGTCTTTCGGACTGTGGGAGGAAACCGGAGCACCTGGAGGAAACCCACGCAGACACGGGGAGAATGTGCAGACTCCGCACTGACAGTGACCCAAGCTGGGAATCAAACCCGGGTCCCTGGCGCTGTGACCAGCCCTATAGAATATACACTATAGAGACCAAACCTATAGAATGTACAGTATAGAGGCCAGCCCTGTAGAATGTACAGTATAGAGGCCAACCCTATAGAATATACAGTATAGGGACCTGGACTTGTAGAATATACAGTATAGGGACCAGCCCAATAGATTGTACAGTATAGGGACCTGGACCTGTAGATTATACAGTATAGGGACCAGCCCTGTATAATGTCAAGTATAGTGACCAACTCTATAGACTGTACAGTATAGAGGCCAGTTGTGTAGGATGTGCAGTATAGAGACCAAGCCCATGGAATGTACTGTATATAGGTCAATGGTATTGAATGTACAGTATAGGGTCCAACCCTATAGAATGTACAGTAGAGACCAGTGGTGTGGAATATAGAGTATAGGGATCAACCCAGCCCTGTAGAATTTTCAGTACAGAGGCCAACCCTATGGAATGGACAGTATATGGACCCAGCCCTATAGAATGTACAGTATAGTGACCAGGGGTGTATAATATACAGTGTAAACCAGGCCTACAAAATATCCAGTATAGAGACCAACCCTATAGGATGCACACTATATAGACTGACAGTATAGAATATACATTATAAAGACTTGCTCTGTGGAATATATAGTATAGAGACTAGCCCTATACAATATACAATACAGAAAACACCCCTATATAATGTACAGCACAGAGACCCAACACTATAGAATATACAGTATAGTGACCAGTGGTGTAGAATGTACAGTATTGGGACTAACCCTATAGAATGTACCGTATACAGACCAGTGCTGCATAATATACAGTATCAAGACCAACCTATAGAATGTACAGTATAGAGATTAACCCTATATAATATACTGTATAGAGACCAGCCAGGTAGAATGTATAGTATGGAGACCAGTCATGTGTAATATACAGTATCGATCAACCCTATAGAATGTACTGTATAAAGATCAACCCTACAGAATGTACTGTATTGAGACCAATCCTATATGTACAGTACAGAGACCAGCCCTATAGAATATACAGTATGGAGATTAACCCTATAGAACATACTGTTTTGAGACCAGCCCTATAGGATATGTAGTATTGAGATTAACCCTATAGAATGTACAGTATCGAGACCAACCCTATAGAATGTACAGTATCAAGACCAACCCCATAGAATATACAGTATAGAAATTAACCCTATAGAACATACAGTATAGACATTAACTCTATAGAATGTACAGTATAGATATTAACCACATAGAATATACAGTATAGTCATTAACCCTATAGAATATACAGTATAGAAATTAACCATATAGAATGTACAGTGTAGATATTAACCCCATAGAATGTACAGTATAGATATTAACCCCATAGAATATACAGTATAGAAATTAACCACATAGAATTTACAGTGTAGATATTAACCCTATAGAATGTACAGTATAGATATTAACCCTATAGAATGTACAGTATAGATATTAACCCTATAGAATATACAATATAGAAACCAGCCCTGTATAATATACCATATAAGGTCACGTCTCTAGTACATTCTGTTATGCCCTGCTTACTGGTTCACATTGTGTAGTGGATCCCAGCCTGCGATGGGTCACACTGTCTCTGTCTTATCAGTGCAGACTGGATCACACTTGAGTACTGAGCATGTTGAGTCTTGGGCTCCAATGGCCACTGTGTCACACTGAATACTGATGCTGTTGTGTACTGGATCATGTTGAGTACTGGGCCCTGGTGGTTATTGGGTCACGGTTTTGGTGGCTTAACATTTTCTAGATAACAACCAAGGCCCAAACTCCGCAAACTGCCTGATGTTTATGATTTGTATTTGAATGTAAAGTATATTTGAATAGAATGCGTGGTGAATGTTTCATAGAACGAGGTTTGCCACACCATCATCCAGCAGACATTGGTCAGGGACTATCATTCTTTGTCTTTAAGAGTTGCACATGAAAGGCTAGCAAGTACTGTTTTTGCACGAATTAAGGTTTAACTGAGCATTGCATAAGGTTTGTAAGGGTTGCAAAATACAAGTTTGCTGAATTTGTTCCAATGCAAGATGGACGTGCGCTATAATGATCGCAAAAATGCAGCATCGGTCGGAAGTAGAGCGTCAGCGATTGCCGGCACGTTGTAAAGAGGTTTGTATCATGTCTCTCAGCAGCTCAAAGCGCTTAAGCAACAAAACGGTCTGACTGTTGCTGTCACGCGGCAGCCATTTTGCAAACAGCAAACGAGATGAATGATCAATTAATCTGTTTTCCGGTGGTGTAGGTTGAGCGCTAAGCAGCCGCTTAAAGCATTGAAATTGCGCGTGTCAGCCCAGTGCAGCTGTCTCCACAGCAGTTTCCCCTCGGACAATGGAGTTGACCTGGAAGTCCCATTTTGGCCAACCAGGCGCTAAAGGCTTTTAATAAATGGAATGAGTGAACAAATGCCTGCACGGAGGGGTCTCCTCCTCCAACGCCTGACTCAGCAGGTATGGAAAGAACTCGTGGAGCATGTAAATGCTGCTTCCAGAGCAAGATGTCAGGAAGAAGAAGGCAGATCGCAAGAAATCAGCTAAGGTAAGTCAACAATATTAATATGCACCTGCCATAAGTGGACATGCAAGAGAGTCAACCCTGGCAAACTTCTCATATCCTCTCCTGCTTCTCGATGCAAACTGGTATGCAGAGGTTAGCCAGTGCAGCACTGCCATGAGATCCGAGAGCAATGGATGGTTGGAATCAATTGGGATATTTACGGATGAGATATAAGTGCTTATGCAAATTTGTGTGTATTGCAACAATTCCAAAAGGGGACTTAAACAATGACTGTTTAGACGTGAACCTAGCAGGGTGATACCCAGTTAATCAAAACATTTAATATGTCACAGAAACTGTACAATTACATGACATTGTCAGTGCTCTGTGTACATTCAATGTATCAATACTGTTCTTCTACTTGCAGGACAAGATGGCCTTCAATCAGCGAGGACCATGCTGCACAGGACCAGCCCATAGAAGCCCCCTACCCTATTCAAGAACACCACTTTGGATATATTACGTGGGGACAGTATAGAGGGAATGGGGGAAAGGACAAAGCTGGAAGCCTCCAATGAGTTCATGGCTAGTACCATTAATGTTATATAATGTTATCCCGTTGAATGACTTATCACTCAGGTCATGTTCAGTGTAAGTGACAGTGCGTGGCAAGCCCATGGAATGACACAATATCTTCTCTTTCCACAGAAATGGCGCAAAAGAGTGCAGCTCCCGATTGCACGAAAGGCCACAGCTCACAGCACTCTGTATCACCAGCACTCTCTGTCAAGGCCAGTTACACAACTCACTGGATATAGATGGTGAGGTTCAGCAGGGGTCCCGGGGGTAAGTTGCAACTCTCTGGTGAGAGGAGGAGAAAAAGCTTTTGGCAGGCTTAAGCATTTGCCGACCAACATGGTCACTGGCCCCGCTGCAACAGCTAGGGATTTTGACCTCGTAAGACCTGCTTCCAGTCAGACATGGTTGTTTGAGCAGGCTTTGCAGCTTGTGTCCATGGAACACTCACTGCCAAGATCGTGAAAGGACTGTGGGGGAAGACACTGCCTAGATCTGTGCAGTCATGGATGTATGGTTGCACGCACTGTAGTTATCCATTGTGAGTATGGCAGATCTTGTCGCACCTACAGTGGAATTTGCAAGTGCTAGGCACAGTGGGAGCATCTTTCACGAATGTTCACACTTCTGCTATCGAAACCTTGGATTCAAGTCTTAAAGAAGCTCTTTTGTTTGTCAGCTTCAGCAGACTTGGAGATCAGATACAGGCAAGGATTCACAAACCCTGTAGATGCCCAGAGTTCTGTTCCCACAATCAGTGGACATGTTGAGGGACTGTCCAGTGGTAGGCAGTAGTTTAAAAAAAAAACAGATTATTGGCTCTGACGATGACCCAGGCCATCCAGCATCCTAACATGAGTGGCAGTAGACAGGCCAGAAAATAGACAGGAACAGGTGGCATCCATAGGCATGACGGACACATGTGCAAAGGTACCGGAGTCCTTACAACATGGAAGTCTCCTGCCACTACAATTCGGACGACCTGACAACGCAATCCAGCAGCCCAATAACTTGCTTCTTCCTTCCAAGGGAAGCACTGAAGAGGAGATGTGCACTCCACAGCAACCCACAGGTACAAAGTGCAAGCACTGACACAACTCACTCCAACACATAATAAAAGCGTTGGATTTGTCCGCCGTCCTGTGTCTTTCTTTTGCCGCCTCAGTGTCACGGTTTTGTTTTGCCAAAACTCACGTGAAGCACCTTGAGACAATTTGTCATATTAAAGGCGCAAGTATAAGTTGTGATTGTTGCTTATTTGTCTTTTGGTCCGAATATCACAGGATCGTGGATTCAGATGGGAATATTTCATAGTTGAGGACGCAGAGGAAAGTGCAACTGCCATTGATATATCCGTGGCGGGATTCGAACCCGGGTCCCCCAGAACATTAGCTGATTAATAGCGATAATACCACTCAGCCATTGCATGTGTACCAGCATTTCCTTCTGCTTCTTTGTTCAAACTCGAGCTTCTGTAATGTCCATTCTTCCTCGCAAACTGAAAGAAAAAAGAGAGACGACACACTTTCATTTCCGATAACTCGCTTCCAAAGTGCAGTTGATGTTGTTATCTCGGTCAGTGTGGCTGGCAATTTTGCGCACAACAAGATCGCACAAGTGGCAAACAAAATGAGTGGCCAGTTCATGTGCTTTTGGTGGTGTTGGTTGATGCAAGAGATAATGAAAGGACAATAAGATAATCCCCTTCTTTGAATAGAGCCTCGAGTCTTTTGCATTCACTCGAGTACCACACTCCTTCAGGAGCACACTGAAGTCTTAATCTAGGCCATGTGCTCAAGTCTTGGAGTGGTGCTTAAACCCATAACTAATTGAAGAAAGCTGGCAGGGCAAAGTTAGTTAGCAGTTGATTGTTACTGGAAGGGCTGTATTGGAAGATGTCACCTGATTAGTCTATGAAAGCTGAAATACTGGATGTTCCAGAATTACCTGGCTGTAATAGGGCCCCTCACTCTACTCGTAGCTCTGCTGGATCTCATGAATCCCGCTTGCTGAGAATGTTCTCGGTCTCCCAGGGGCCATCCTTCGAGCCCTTCCCCTTCAAGTAAAGACGGCACAGACTTAAAGTCAAGGCGTCATGAGAATTCTTGGAGAAGCGGGGATTCCATTGCATGACTCTGCGCTGCAGGAGATGTACACCAGCTTTACGATGATAGAATAAAATCCCTTTCTGTTCACCTAGACCACAGCATTGTCTACTGGGGCGCAAATGGTACCATCCGTGATCCCTGGGCTCTGAGAAACCCGGTAGAATTCCACTGATTCACCACTAGGTGATGGAATGGATAATGCGTGTAATGATATAACGCTGAATAATACATCTCCAGGATATGTCAATGGTCAGCAAACTGGCCTAGTCCTCAATCAGAGGCACTGGAACACACAAAGGTCAAAGGGGGGCATTTTCCATCCCGCCTCCCACGGGAGTTGTAGCAGGTTGGGGGGGGCGGTGGATGGGGAACCATGGAAAGGTCTATTGATCTTGGTAGGGAGTTTCCGGTTTTGGGGCGAGCGTGTCCGGAAAATCCCGCCCAAAGGCTTTGTACACTTTGGTCATTATGTTGTCATTGAGGAGACGGCATTGCTCTCTCAAAGGCTTTGAATTTACTCTCAGGCTCCCACACCCACATTGCTCAATCATTCACAGGTCATGATGCCCGGTGTTGTCTACCAGTGCAGTGCCACTGTCATTCTTCTGGGCAGTCTTCCATCTCGGACTGTCGCTCCTCAGCCAGTCGAGCGCATTGATTCCAACATCTGTGCTCTCTGGAAAAAGCTGCAGTTGTGTAACTCTACAAAGTGAAACGAGGGTAGGAACACAGTAGTGTGCGTGTGGAAAAAAATAATGGCGCAAGTAGAATTTAAGGAGCAACTGTGCAGGGTTTAACCAGGTTTAAGACACGACTCAGAGCTGTAACACTGAACAGCCAATTCACCCCAGCAAGAGAGATGGACTCAGGGCTGTCACACTCCTTAAGTGACCAACACTCGGAACAGGGATGTAACAGTGATGCCAACAGTCATTTCCAATCTTAAGATATTTGAAAATTTGATGGAAAGACATTCTGATATGTAACCGCCCAATTTGCTTTTCCTTCTAGGGTGAACCTGGCAAACAAGGAGCTCCTGGTTCTGCTGGAGACCGAGGTCCCCCTGGCCCAGTTGGTCCACCTGGTCTTACTGGTCCTTCTGGTGAACCTGGACGTGAGGTACGTCAATGTTTTGTTTTATAATCAAATTCATAGAATCCCTACAGTGCAGGAGGAGGCCATTCGGCCCATTGAGTCTGCACTGACAGCAATCCCACCCGGCCCTATTCCCGCAACCCCACACATTTACCCCGCTAATCCCTCTAACCTACGCATCCCAGGACACTAAGGGACAATTTACTGTGGCTAATCAACCTAACCTGCACATCTTTGGACACTAAGGGGCAATTTAGCATGGCCAATCCACCTAACCTACACATCTTTGGACACTAAGGGGCAATTTAGCATGGCCAATCCACCTAACCTACACATCTTTGGACACTAAGGGGCAATTTAGCATGGCCAATCCACCTAACCCGCACATCTTTGGACACTAAGGGGCAATTTAGCATGGCCAATCCACCTAACCTACACATCTTTGGACACTAAGGGGCAATTTAGCATGGCCAATCCACCTAACCTACAAATCTTTGGACACTAAGGGACAATTTAGCATGGCCAATCCACCTAACCCGCACATCTTTGGACACTAAGGGGCAATTTAGCATGGCCAATCCACCTAACCTACACATCTTTGGACACTAAGGGGCAATTTAGCACGGCCAATCCACCTAACCTACACATCTTTGGACACTAAGGGGCAATTTAGCATGGCCAATCCACCTAACCTGCACATCTTTGGACACTAAGGGGCAATTTAGCATGGCCAATCCACCCTAACCTACACACCTTTCGGACAGTGGGAGGAAACCGGAGCACCCGGAGGAAACCCACGCAGACACGGGGAGAACATGCTGACTGCGCACAGACAGTGACCCGAGGCTGGAATCGAACCTGGGTCCATGGCGCCGTGAGGCAGCTGTGCTAACCACTGCGCCACTGTGCCGCCCCTATTGTGATTTGGTAAATGTTATTTTGTCTTGTGTTTCTCTTGTCAATCTGACCTGCCTTATATTTCCTGACAGGGCAACCCTGGCGCTGACGGTCCTCCAGGGCGCGATGGTGCAGCTGGCATGAAGGTGAGATAAGTTAATTGTGCATTAACATGAAAGACAATTGGTGAGTTTTTCTTGTCTCAACGGGTTTGAAATCAGTCATAGATAAATTCAAAGGCTCAAATCACAATCCATTGCACTGAGTATCACAGAGTTAGTTCCAAAATAAAGCTCCCAGTAAGCTGCCTGCGTCCCAATATCAGAATACCACCAACCCACACAGTGAGTGAGATTAGACTAACTGGGAGCACTTCAGAAACATAGAAGATAGAAGCAGGAGGAGGCCATTCGGCCCGTCGAGCCTGCTGCGCCATTCATTATGATCATGGCTGATCATCCAACTCAATAGCCTAATCCTGCTTTTTCCCCATAACCTTTGATCCCGTTCGCCCCAAGTGCTCTATCCAGCCGCCTCTTGAATATAAAAATTGAACTGCGAACCCATGTTTGGTAGGGACTGAACTTGCGCTCGTCTCTGTTTCAGTCACCACTATTAGTGACTAAAGGTGAGACCATGTCAATGTTTCAGAATAGGTGGCTGAAATGAAAGGGAGGACAGGGATGTGGGAATGGGGCAGTCATATGTGCCAAAGTCTTGCTGCTGTTCACACCGGCGGGATCTTACGGTCCCACCAATGGCGCACCCCCTGCCATGGGTTTCCTGGCAGCGAGGGGTGCGTTCCATGGGGAAACCCCATTGACAATAGTTGGACCGTAAAATCCCGCGCCGCCAGTGAACGGCGCGTTGCCTCCCGCTGTCGTGAAGCACGCCGCGGAGAGGGTAAAACAAATCCTTCCCCGTGGAATTTGGATTACCGATCGAGGAGGTTAAGCATCATCACAGACTGGGTTGGGCCAAATAGCCTTTTCCCATGTTATAATTTCTGAAATCATTCTATCAAACGACCTGGACCCATGTGACATAAGCACGCTAATCAGTCTTCAGAAAATGAAGACTTTGAACACTTTAGCCTGAGCTAGATTTGAACCAAGGGCCTTGGGGCAAAGGGCAAAACTAACCCATTGCACAGCCTAGTCCCTCATGTTTAGACACCCAAACAGATAATTAGCTCGGCCCAAAACAAGTTAGGTGGACAATTAAAGCTTATAATGAATTGACTGTAACAGCTAAGGAAACGGTTTATTCCTTAACTAATCCAAATTTCAGTAAGCATTGTCAAAATTAAATGTTTAAAGTTTATTTATTAGTGTCACAAGTAGGCTTACATTAACACTGCAGTGACGTTACTGTGGAAAATCCCCCTAGCCGCCACATTCCTGTTCGGGTACACTGAGGGAAAATTTAGCACAGCCCAGTGTACCTAACCAGCACGTCTTTCGGACTGTGGGAAGAAACCGGAGCACCCGGAGGAAACCCACGCAGACATGGGGAGAACGTGCAGACTCCGCACGGGCAGTGACCCAAGCCGGGAATCGAACCCGGGTCCCTGGCGCTGTGAGGCAGCAGTGCTAACCACGATTCAGAATGTTGCTTTCTTTCTTTTATATTATTTATTTTGTGTTTTCAGTTGATTTGAGTTGAATTGTGATAATATGTGTTGAGTTCACTTTTGTAAGTGTATCTGTGTAATGCCAATGACATACCAAGAGGTTTGCGGTGGCACACACAGAGAAACTGCTTGTGCCCAGGCAATGGCCAGGTTGGGAGGGTCTCCATTAATCCAACACAGAGCCGATACTGCATTGATATCGGTGGAAATCCATGTGGCAATATTGGCCAAAAGAGAGTCTTCTTGTACCTCAAAAAATGTCAGGCAGAGAGGGCTATGTACCTTGCCAGACAGAGGGGGGTGAGTATATGCCCAGTTTTAACCTGTTCCAGTGAGAGATTTTTCCCAGATATTACCTAGACCTGAGAAGGATGGTCATACGTGATGGCTTTTAGAAGGATGAGGAGGGGGGGCTGGATCTCATTGAAACTTACAGAATAATGAAAGGCCTGGATAGAGTGGACGTGGAGAAGATGTTTCCATTAGTCAGAGAGACTCGGATCCGAGGGCACAGCCTCAGAATAAAGGCCTTTAGAACCGAGATGAGGAATTTCTTCAACCAGAGGGTGGTGAATCTGTGGAATTCATTGCCACAGAGGAGGCCGGGTCACTGAGTGTATTTAAGAGATAGATCGGTTCTTGATTGGTAAGGGGATCAAAGGTTACGGGGGAAAAAGCAGGAGAATGGGGTTGAGAAACTTATCAGCCTTGGCGGAGCAGACTCGATGGGCTGAATGGCCTAATTCTGCTCTGATATAGATCTTATGGCCTTATGTTACCAATGCCAGCCAGATTGTTGGGAATGTTCTCAGTTTTTACCAGCACCAGACAGAGAAAGGGACTCCATTTATTCCAAACATCAGGTCAAATTTTTCATACCCTGTCTCTCCAAACCACAGTTGTCTGTAAATGGACAGGGGGAGGTATTGGGGTTAAACTGTGTCTTGAGACATCACGAATGTCACTGATTGTACCTTCGGCTGAAAGAAATGCTGGGGAATCTTCCCGTCCCCCCTGCCACGGGAATCGTAGTGGGCAGGACACAGACCATGGAAAGGTCCGTTGGCCTCGGGCGGGATTTTCCAGTTTCGGGGCGAGCGCGGTCGGAAAATTCTGCCCTTTTGGAATCAAGATCAAAAACATTCAGAACATAGGAATAGACCACACATCCCATTGAACCCACTCCCGCCCTAACCCCGTATCCCTTGTAATATGTAGAAATCTGTCAGTCCTGGTCTTCAACATACTCAACGACTGACCCTCCACAACCCTCTCGGGTAGAGAATTCCAAAGAACTATTCAATATGTATAATTGCGTTCTGCTATGGTCAATGTTGCATGACTTTAAGGAACCTTTTCAGATTTTAGCATATTTAGTATTGAATCTTTTTGTGTCTTATCCTTAGACCATAAGACCATAAGACATAGGAGCGGAAGTAAGGCCATTCGGCCCATCGAGTCCACTCCACCATTCAATCATGGTTGATTTCAACTCCATTTACCCGCTCTCTCCCCATAGCCCTTAATTCCTGTTAAAAGTTTGTAGCATTGAAGAAAGCCATTTAACCTATGAACATACAAATTAACAGTAGGGCAAGTTACGCCTACTCTGCCACTTACAAAGACCATGGCCGATCTGGTAACTTCAACCCACATTCCCACCTACCCCTGATAACCATTCAAGACTAGCTTTATATTTTGGATTTATTGATTGAATTTAAATTCCACCGGCTACCTTGGGAGGGATTTGAACCCATGACTCCAGAGCATTAGCCTGGGCCTCTGGATAGAGGAATACTGGAATACTGTACAGCTGGAATACTGTGTGCAGTATTGGTCCCCTCATTTGCGGAAGGATATATTGGTCTTGGAGGGAGTGCAGAGAAGGTTCACCAGGTTGATACCAGAGATGAGGGGTGTTGATTATGAGGAGAGACTGAGCAGATTGGGTTTGTACTCGTTGGAATTTGGAAGGCTGAGGGGGGATCTTGTAGAGACCTATAAGATAATGAAGGGGCTGGATAGGGTAGAGGTGGAGAGATTCTTTCCACTTAGAAAGGAAGCTAGAACTAGAGGGCACAGCCTCAAAATAAAGGGGGGTCAGTTTAGGACAGAGTTGAGGAGGAACTTCTTCTCTCAGAGGGTGGTGAATCTCTGGAATCCTCTGCCCACTGAAGTGGTGGAGGCTACCTCGTTGAATATGTTTAAATCACGGATAGATGGATTCCTGATCGGTAAGGGAATTAGGGGTTATGGGGATCAGGCGGGTAAGTGGAACTGATCCACTTCAGATCAGCCATGATCTTATTGAATGGCGGGGCAGGCTCGAGGGGCTAGATGGCCTACTCCTGCTCCTATTTCTTATGTTCTTCTAACTAGTCCAGCCCCCTTACCACTAAACCTTCAACTTCTCCCATACTGGCTTACGGTTTCAGTGCTGGCTTTGGATTTGCCAAAGCAATCCCAAAACTAATTTCACTGCCCCACCTTCTCCCAGTTGCCTTTCCCTGTGTCCAATATGTGTACACTTCTTCCTGTAAAGAGGTCTCTCCTTCAACCATTCCTTTTAGCAAAGCATTTCATGTTCCGATAAACCTGAAGTCGTGAAAGCGAATTAATCTACGGAAAAAAATTGCAGTCCTCCGGAGATCAGTGATTGGCTGACCTTGGCTTTCTCTTCCTAACAGGGTGACCGAGGTCAAACTGGACCTGCTGGCGCCCCTGGCGCTCCTGGTGCTCCTGGCGCTCCAGGCCCTGTTGGCCCGACTGGCAAACAAGGAAATAGAGGCGAACCTGTAAGTATCTTTGGAACATCGGTGTTGTTTAACTTGCAAGAGCTGGAAAATGATAACCATGTAACACCAGCCACGCGAGCCAGATTTCTTTTATATTCAATTGTTAAATTCTTTACATTTAGTTTCCTACATTTTTACCAAAGGGTCTAACGTAAAATAATTCTGGTCAGTGGCGATCTTTGAATAGACCATTCATCCTGTTAGCGTTTTATTATTGAGTTAACAATGTTATTTTCCTTTGGTGTAGGGTGCTCAAGGTCCGATGGGTCCTTCTGGTCCTGCTGGGGCCCGTGGTATGCCTGTAAGTAATTTTTATAATTTAACATTGTGAGCCATGATCATGGGGGATTTTCTTTGAATAATTAGGCTGGACAAGACAAGTTCGGTTAAATCCGTAGGTTCACTATTATAGAAAACAGAAATTTATTGCGTTCAGAATGACAACCTACTGAGAGACAGTGCAGACACGAAAGGCCTCCTTCTGTGCAGGGACCATTCTGTGATCATCAGCTAAGAGAATGCCACGCGCTGGAGAATTAATGGCCACGGTTTTCCTGGCCCTGAGGTGGTGTGGGCTGGGAGGTGGTGAGATTGGTTTGGGAAAATAACGGGGCACCATATCGGGGCAGCTCCCCAAGGCAGTCCCGCCACCAGGGTCATTTGCCAGTGGCGAAAATGGATGTGGAATGGGTGCCCGCTGAATGGAGGAGGGCAGCCAATTTAGAAACATAGAAACTAGAAGCAGGAGGAAGCCTTTGGCCCTCCAGCCATTCATTATGATCATGGCTGATCATCAAATTCAATATCCTGATCCCCCCCATATCCCTTGATCCCTTTAGCCCCAAGAGCTGTATCTAATTTCTTTTTAAAATCACAACGTTTTGGCCTCATCCTGTGGGAGTGAATTCCACACATTCACCACCCTCTGGGTGAAGAAATTTCTCCTCACCTCAGTTCTAAAAGGTTTACCCCTTATCCTCAAACTATGATTGAAACATTTAAGGATGTGATAAGAGGTGACTCTTCAGGCGTGCCAGTATTGTGTCAGTGGCGAGTGGCCCCTGAGCCTCATTGCCAAATTGCCCATGAAAGTGGCCTCTCTTTAGCTGAAGGCTCCGTGCTCCAAAGAGAAGGCCTTGTGCACAGCTCCACTGTCCCACCCGGCCATCCAGACAGAGGGCCCAGCTTGCTTGGCCCCTCGGATTTCTATTTCCTTACTTACCTCTGCATCTTCTCGATCCCAGAGCTGCATGAGCAATGCCCACCTCTCTCGGGTGGGGGTGCTGAGGATCTTAACCTCCTGTTAGGCTGGTCATATTGGGGGTCCATCCTGGAGGTGGCTTATTAATAAAATTGCTGAATCACTCCAGGTGCTGACAACTCCTTAAAGACAGTCCTACAATGGTGGCACAGTGGTTAGCACTGCTGCCACACAGCGCCAAGGATCCGGGTTTAATTCCGGCCTTGGGTGACTGTCTGTGTGGAGTTTGCACGTTCTCCCCGTGTCTGCGTGGGTTTCCTCCCACACTTCAAAGATGTGCGGGTTAGGTGGAGTGGCCGTGCTAAATTGTCCCTTGGTGTCAGGGGGACGAGCAGGGTAAATACGTTGGATTACGGGGATAGGGCCTGGGTGGGATTGTTGTCGGTGCAGGCTCGATGGGCCAAATGGCCTCCTTCTGCACTGTAGATTCTATGAATATTGCAAGCACTTCTTTAACCAGGACTGTCAGCATGGACTGTCAGCATGGACTGTCAGCATGGACTGTCAGCATGGACTGTCAGCATGATCACGACGGCTGGAATTTTACCATCCCGCCCACCACGGGGATTAGAGCGGGCGAGGGGGCGGAACATGGAAAGGCCTGTTGACATCAGGCGGGATTTCGGGACGAGCAAGGCCGTAAAATCCCACCTAATGTCTGATCATAAGCTCAATCGAAACACATGGATCTTTGCATGAGACTGGAAAGCAATTTAAATTAATGCCCAATGGGAATTTCAACTTCCCATGTGAAATTCATGCACTGATATTGTCATGCCAGCATGTCTTTTTGTAAGAAATGATACAATGAGTCTCCTTCCAAATCAGCGAGACTTTACAAGCTTGCTTTAACCTCTTACGTTCATATTTTCTTCAGGGTCCTCAAGGTCCTCGCGGCGATAAGGGTGAAGCTGGTGAGACAGGTGAAAGAGGACAGAAAGGACACAGAGGCTTCACTGGTCTGCAAGGTTTACCCGGTCCTCCTGTGAGTATTTTGTTCATGCAACCAATACAATTCAGAACATTGCATTCTTGATTTTTTTTTTATTCCTTCGTGGGATACGGGTGTCGCTGGTTGGCCAGTATTTATTGCCCATCCCTAGTTGCCCTTGAAACTGAGTGGCTTGCCACTTTAGAGGGCAGTTGAGAGTCAACCACATTGCTGTGGCTCTGGAGTCACATGTAGGCCAGACCGGGTAAGGACGGCAGATTTCCTTCCCCAAAGGACATTAGTGAACCAGGTGGGTTTTTCCGACAATGGTTTCATCAGTAGATTCTTAATTCCAGATTTTTAAAATTGAATTCAAATTCCACCATCTGCCGATGCGGGATTCGAACCCGGGTCCCCCAGAACATTCGCTGGGTGTCTGGATTAATAGCCCAACGATAATAACACTAGGCCATCGCCTCCCCTTTTAAACAATCTTCTTCTTTGTAAAGATACAAGAACTTGCATCCCATTGTGTGCTGAGGACATGCAAAAGTACTTCCCAGTCAGTGAATTATTCAAGAACAAAGAACAAAGAACAATACAGCACAGGAACAGGCCCTTCGGCCCTCCAAGCCCGCGCCGCTCCCCGGTCCAGGATTGAATCCTGAATCCAGGATCCCCGCCCAATTTTCCAGCCTATCTACATACCAATATCCTATCCACCGAGCTGTCCCTCACAGCTACGATGCTTTGTTCATCACAACCTATTAACTCACCCCCACCCCCCCATTTCAGACCATGTGATCTCCAGGGAGAGGCGAAAACCCAGAGTGAAAACCCCAGGGCCAATATGGGGAAAAAAAAATCTGGGAAATTCCTCTACGACCCCCTGAGGCGATCGAAACGAGTCCAGGAGATCACACTGGCCCTGATCGGAAAATGCTTCCCAACCCTATTCATTTCCACTTCCACAAACACCATATGAATTCCCTGCCCCCGAGACAGGTTCCCAACTATCCGCAGTCTCGCTCTGTACTGGCACCAGCAAGATGATCATAGAATGAAGCCTTGAAACGAGAAACAAAGAACAATTAGCCCGCGCCGCTCCCTGGTCCAAACTAGACCACTCTTTTGTATCCCTCCATTCCCACTCCGTTCATATAGCTGTCTAGATAAGTCTTAAACGTTCCCAGTGTGTCCGCCTCCACCACCTTGCCCGGCAACACATTCCAGGCCCCCACGACCCTCTGTGTAAAATATGTCCTTCTGATATCTGTGTTAAACCTCCCCCCCTTCACCTTGAACCTATGACCCCTCGTGAACGTCACCACCGACCCGGGGAAAAGCTTCCCACCGTTCACCCTATCTATGCCTTTCATAATTTTATACACCTCTATTAAGTCTCCCCTCATCCTCCGTCTTTCCAAGGAGAACAGCCCCAGTTTCCCCAGTTTCAGTTGCTATCAATAAAATTGCACTCGGCCCAATCCCGTAACTAGAGTAATAATTATAAATTTCTTTGGTGATTTTCATTAAGTTCGAACACCAGCAGAATTCCGTCGCACATCTTCCAGTCACACCACCGGATCTTCCACCTGAGCAAGCATTTTTAAATCTTTATTTAATGTTTCATCTATCTCTGGTAAAACAGCACCCTCAGAGCTGCAGTAAAACATCACCCGAGATTACATGCCTAAGTCCTGAAATGGGATTTGAAACTGCAAACTCAACAGCAAGTATGGCACCAAATTAGCTAGTTCTTAATTTCTTACTTCCAAACTGCTGCAAGCAATTGACACACACGCAGCTGGTGAAGCGAGTGTATAATAAGGCCACAGAACCCAGAAGGATCCAGGCTTAATTCCTGATGCGTGTTAAGTTTAAGTTATTAGTGTCACAAGTAGGCTCAATGAAGTTACTGTGAAATTCCCCTAGTTGCCACACTCCTGTTCGGGTACACTGAGGGAGAATTTAGCACGGCCAATGCACCCTAACCAGCATGTCTTTCGGGAGGAGACCGGCGCAAACCCACACAGACATGGGGAGGAAGTGCTAAGCTCTGCACAAACAGTGACCAAGCTGGGAATCGAACCCAGGTCCCTGGTGCTGTGAGGCAGCAGTGCTAACCACTGTGCCACCGTGCCGTACTTCTTGCGTGTTCCAGAAGATGAGGCAATGCGAAATTCAGCCTGTTGAATTGCTCCTTGACCCTATTGGGGTTCTTGGCCTGTCCTTACTCCCAGTTTAAAATTCAACGCCGAGAAAAGGAGTGGAGACCTTGCGTAATCGGGTCAAAGGCTCAAATTCCTGTTCCCCTCTCCCCCGTTTAGATTGTGTGCGTTTGCGTCCCTAAAATGTAGGAACGTCGGGGTTCTGGGCTTGCTGTGGATGGAACTTTTTATGCGACTCATTCCATTGTTGCAAATTCCGTGTGAAGGTATAACATTTCCGTTTTCTTTCTTTCTTAGGGTCCCGCTGGTGATCAAGGTGCTGTAGGAGCTGCTGGCCCTGCTGGCCCTAGGGTAAGTATTACCAAGAAGCTTACACTCGGTTTTCTTTAGGTAAAACGCAAGTGAGAAAACACATCTCGAATACAGGAATTCTCTATAAAGGCTGATAAGCGTGTGGAGTATCACACCGTGAATATTCTGACATCAGTTTCATGATGTCCTCAAAATAACCTTCTGACCTCAGCAATGGCCAAACTATTTGAACTAAGTCTGAGAAACAGGATAAACTGTTACTTCGAATGATATAGACAAATCAAGGACAGTCAGCATGGATTTTTTAAGGGAAAGTCACATCTGACAAACTTCATTGAATTTTTTGAGGAAGTAACATGGAGGATTATATATGAAAGAGCATATAGAAGTTATATAAAACCTTGGTTAGGCCGCATTTAGAGTATTGCGTGCAGTTCTGGTCACCACACTACCAGAAGGACGTGGAAGCTTTGGAGAGAGCGCAGAGAAGCTTCACCAGGATGTTGCCTGGTCTCGAGGGTGTTGACTATGAGGAGAGGTTGGATAAACTAGGATTGTTTTCACTGGAAAAACGGAGGCTGAGGGGAGACCTGGTCTACAAAATGATGAGAGGCACAGACAGGGTGGATAGTCAGAGGCTTTTCCCCCCAGGGTGGAAGTGTCAATTACAAGGGGCACAGGTTCAAGGCGAGAGGGGGAAAGTTTAAGGGAGATGTGCGGGGGAAGTTTTTCACACAGAGTGGTGGGTGCCTGGAACGCGCTGCCAGAGGAGGTGGTGGAAGAGGCACATTAGCAACATTTAAGAGGCATCTGGATGGGTTCATGAATAGGGAGAGAGTAGAGGGATACAGTCTGAGTAAGGGCAGAAGATTTTTTTTTAGTTTAGTTAGGGCATCATGATCAGCCTGGCTTGGAGGGGCCGAAGGGCCTGTTCCTGTGCCGTACTTTTCTTTGTTCTTTGGATTGATGAGGGTAGTGTAGTTGATGTGGTCTACATGGATTTTAACACAGGTTTTCACAGGTACAACATGGCAGACTGGTTATAACAAAGTCTCTGGGATCCAGGGGAATGTAACAAGCTGGGTACAAAATTGTCTCAATGGCAGGAAAGGGTAATTGTGGACGGGTGTTTTTGTGACTGGAAGGCTGGTTCCAGTGGGGTTCCACAGGGCTCAGTACGAGGCCCCCCTGCTTCTTGTGGGACATATTAATGATCTGGATGTCAAGGTAGGGGAATTGACCAAGGAGTTTGCAGGCAACACAGGAATTGGCTGTGTGGTTGATAGTGAGGAGGATAGCTGTGGACTGCAGGAAGATATCAATGGACTGATCAATGGGCAGAAAATTGGCAAATGGAATTGAACCCAGAGAAATGAGGTGATGCATTTGGGGAGGTCGAACAAGGCAAAGGAATACACGATAAATGGGAGGATGCTGAGAGGTGTAGAGGAAGTGAGGGACCTTGGAGTGAATGTCCATCAATCTCTGAAGGTTGCTGGACAGATTGACAAGGTGGTTAAGAAGGCACATGGATTCCTTTCCTTTATTAGCCAAGGTCTAGAATATAAGAGCAAGGAGGTTATGCTGGAACTACACAAAACATTAGTTCAGCCACAATTTGAGCACTGTGTGTGTGGTTCTGGTCACCTCATTACAGAAAGGTGTAATTGTATTAGAGAGGGTACAGAAGAGATTTACAAGGATGTTGTCACCCAGGACTGGATAATTGCAGCGATGAGGAAAGATTGGATAGAATGGGGTTGTTCTCATTGGATCAGAGGAGGCTGAGGGGAGATTTGATTGCGGTGTATAAAATTGTGAGGGGCCAGGATAGAGTGGATGGGAGGGGCCTATTTACTTTAGCACAGAGGTCAGTGACTAGGGGAGACAAAGTGATTGGCAAAAAGATTAGAGGGGAGATTAGGAATAATGTTTTCACCCAGAGGGTAGTGGGGGGTCTGGAACTCTGTCTGAAAGGGTAGGAGAGGCAGAAACCCTCAAAGGGTGTCTGGATCTGGACCTCGAGTGCTGTAACCTGCAGGGTTACAGAGCAAATGCTGGAAAGTGGGACAGGGGGGGCTCCTTCTTCAGCCAGCATCGATATGATGGGCCAAGTGGCCTTCTTCTGTGTGGTAAACCTTCTATGATAACAAATCTTCTCTGAAACACGCAGCTTGTTTCAAATTAAAATGCAAGGTTGGATTTGATTTATATGATTGAGTTTGCACTGCAGCCCAGTATTATAGCCCTGGAATAGCAGCATGGAGGTCAGGAGTTCAGATCCTACAAAAGCAAGTTCAGTTCAAAAAGTCTGGTTATCTGTGACTTGATATCGAGAAAAGTTACTGTGGAAGTTGCCTAATTGTTTTTAAAAATCTCTCTGGGCGATTCAGGAAGGGATCATATCAGCCCTATCTGACCTGATCTACATGCATCTCCAATCCATTTTCTCTCAAGCAGCCTAGCAAGCTATTCAATTCTAAAAACCTCCCACTGTGGCAATTAAGGATGGGTAATAAATTCAGCCTTGCCAGTGTTAGCCATCAGAAATAGGAACAGGAGTAGGCCATTCAGCCCCTCGAGCCTGCCCCACCATTCAATAGGATCATGGCTGATCCGACGATATTCCTCACATCTACATTCCTACCCTTTCCCCGGAACCCTTGGTCCCCTTACTGATCAAGAATCTATCCATCGCAGCCTTAAATAGATACAAAGGGGGGGGAATTTTCCCATCCTGCCCGCCAGGAATCATAGCAGGCGGGTTGGGGGGGGGGGGGGGGGGGCGGGGGGCCGTACAAAGGTCCATTGACCTCGGGCAGGATTTTCCAGCTTTGGGGTGAGCACGGCTGGAAAATCCCACCCTAGGACTCTGCCTCCTTAGCTCTCTGTGGCGAGGAGTTCCAAAGACACTCAACCCTCTGAGAAGAAATTCCTCCTCATCTCAGTCTTAGATTGGTGCCCCTTGATTCTGAGATGATGCCCTGTGGCCCTCGACTCTCCCATGAGGGGGACACATCCTCTCAGCATTTACCCTGCCAAGCCCCTTAAGAATCCGATATGTTTCAATGAGGCCACCTCTCATTCTTCAAAATTCCAATGAGTCCCAACCTGTTTGCCCTTTGCTTCATCAGGCAATCCCTCCATACCGGGGATCATCCCAGTGAACCTTCCCTGAACTTCCAATGAAACAATAACTTTCCTTAGATAAGTGAATCAAAACTATTCACAGTACTCCAGATGTGGTGTCACCAGTACCTTGTACAGTTGCAGCAAGATGCTGAGAATAAATATCAACACAATCTAGAAAGTGAGGCTTATTTTTATTCGGGTCTTCACCCCCTTTAGTAAGTACTTGTATTGATTAGCAATGAGCAATTATATTGCTGTTGGTTAGCAAAGGGTCAAAGCATGACTGTTAACAACAGCTAGTTTCTAATGGTGTTTGCTACTTTTTATTTCAGGGACCTCCTGGTCCTGTTGGGCCATCTGGTAAGGATGGTGCGAATGGTCTGACTGGTCCCATTGGTCCACCTGGTCCACGTGGTCGTTCTGGTGAAACTGGCCCAGCTGTGAGTATCATGTCATCTACCCACTCTTTGTATTCAGTGCATTTGCTGCCCTTGATTGGAGTCACTGTAACATCATAATGCCCAACAAGTGTCATACCTACACAAAAACTGCTTTAGATAATGGATAATCAGCCAGCTTTTAATATGAAAATATTTCAATTAATAAAGTGGCACAACAGCACATGGAAAACTCTTTTCTTCTCCTTACTTTCTTGCTCCGCTGCCTCTTTCTCTAGCTTACTCTTTCCCATATCTGTGGATCTCATCACTTCCGTTGTGTCCCAAGGTTTAATGTTCCTCCGGATATTTCCCAACAGGGTCCTCCTGGAAATTCTGGCCCACCTGGTCCTCCTGGTCCTCCAGGCCCTGGCATCGATATGTCTGCCTTTGCTGGCCTCTCACAACCCGAGAAAGCTCCCGATCCACTCCGATACTTCCGGGCTGACCAGGCTGCTCCATTCCTTCGTCAGCATGACGCCGAGGTTGATGCCACTCTTAAGTCTCTCAACAACCAGATTGAAAATATCCGCAGCCCAGAAGGAAGCAAGAAAAACCCAGCCCGTACCTGCCGGGACCTGAAACTTTGTCACTCAGACTGGAAGAGCGGTAGGTGGTCGTCAGGACCCCCAGTGACACATTGGCCTGAAATATAGCACTCATGGGAAAGGGAGGGTAAATTTAGTAGCTGCCACATTTAGAATTTCATCTTTAATTTTTGCACTCAGCTAGAAAGCCACCACACCTTCACAAATCAATGGCACCACAACATTCAGGGTGGCACGGTGGTTAGCACTGCTGCCTCACAGCACCAGGGACCCGGGTTCGATTCCCGGCAAAACATACCATTCATAGAATGCATGGGGAGAAGGAAAGGAGAGGGTGCAGAATTTAGTGTTACAGTCATAGCTAGGGTGTAGAGAAAGATAAAAGAGTTAGAGTACAGTTTTAGAAGCATAGAACGAGAGTAAAAGATGGAGTTAGAGGGTATGCTGGGCACAGCTTGCAAGAAGCCGCCACGTTCTGGCGCCATCTTGAATTCTGCTCTGTGATTTATGCAAATATGTTCTCTCACAGGTGATTACTGGATCGATCCTAACCAGGGCTGCACACTCGATGCCATCAAGGTCTTCTGTAACATGGAAACTGGTGAGACTTGCGTCTATCCCAACCCAACAAGCATTCCACGTAAGAACTGGTGGACAAGCAAGGGTAAAGACAAGAAACACGTATGGTTTGGCGAGACTATGAATGGCGGTTTCCATGTAAGTGCCTGAATAATTCTTGTACGGGTGTTAACAATAGAAATATGATGGATGCTGAATATCAATCATTCATAGAGTTAGCGAATAACTCTCCCTCACGTTAAAAGAAGTTATTTACCAATTGACCTCCTTTGTTTGTCCGATTAGACCCAGATTTTCTGCACCCCCTCTCCCATTGCGTATGTTACGGCGGAGGAGGTCTGTGTTGAGTTAGCTGGTCTCAGCTGGGGCACTCGAGTTAGGGAGGGGAAAAGTGGTCAGGGTCCTCACCCTTCATTGCTTTCCAGTGAACCTTGGATGTGGACCATGGAATCCTATTCCAATGAAGAATCTACAAAACCTTCAGGAGAGGAGGGAGAAAAATAGGAGGGAAAACACAAGCCACTTTGTTGTCTCTTGAATCTGTTGATACTGGTCTTCTGGAAACGTATTCTACATTCAATTGTGCTTTGAGTAAAGTAGTTCCCTCTGTGCTCTAAATTTCCAAATTTTGACTTGTTTTCCCTGGGAGTTAAGCCCTTTAAGTGACTTTGGCAAGTTTATTCAGTGTCCATCTTATTCATAATTATTTGAAATGATATATTCGCACCTTGAACCCCAGTCAGTATTAGAATCATAGAATGACAGTGCAGAAGGAGGCCATTCAGTCTGTCGAATGTTACTGGCTCTTGGCTCTCTGAAAGAACATCTTGCCCAGGCCCAACTCCAGCTTATCCCCATAACTCCACACATTTAGCATGGCTAATCCACACATCTTTGGACACCAAGGGGTAATTTACCATGGTCAATCCACCTAACCTACACATCTTTGGACACTAAGGGGCAATTTAGCATGGCCAATCCACCTAACCCGCACATCTTTGGACACTCAGGGGTGATTTTGCATGACCCATCCACCTAACTACACATCTTTGGACAATAAGGGGCAATTTAGCATGGCCAATCCATGGTGGCATAGTGGTTAGCACTGCTGCCTCACAGTGCCATGGACCCAGGTTCGATTCCTGACTTGGGTGACTGTCTGTGTGGAGTTTGCACATTGTCTGCGTGGGTTTCCTCCAGGGTCTCTGGTTTCCTCCAACAGTCCGAAAGACATGCTGGTTGGGTGCATTGGCCGTGCTAAATTCTCCCTCAAAGTACCTGAACAGGTGCCGCAGTGTGGCGACTCGGGGATTTTCACAGTAACTTCATTGCGGTGTTAATGTAAGCCTACTCATGACTAATAAATAAATTTACTTATTTCTTTCCCTTCTCTTACAGTTCAGCTATGGCGATGGTAGTTTGACAGCCAACACCGCTGCCATCCAGATGACATTCCTGCGTCTGCTGTCCACTGAGGCCTCCCAAAACATCACCTATCACTGCAAAAATAGCATTGCCTACATGGATAGAGCTTCTGGTAATCTGAAGAAGGCCCTTCTATTGCAAGGCTCAAATGACATTGAAATCAGAGCTGAAGGAAACAGCCGGTTCACATACACTGTCTTGGAGGATGGCTGCACGGTACGTTTCCAAATGTATTTCAAATTGAATATCAAATAGAATTACAGTGCATTCAAGACAGGTATATTTCCTTTGCAAGGTGGGGCATGCAACTTCTGTTAGCATCTTGGGAAAAGCTGGGGACACCTTGGGCAGGTTGGACTGCCTCATGAGAACAGAGATCGCCACCAGGGTTAAAGGGTGGGAGAAATGTAATTGCGTGCGCTACCCATTGCGGGGGACAGGGCTGTGAGCTAATACAAAGCTACTGATCCAACAGATCAGCAAGATTCAGAGAATCCTACACAGGAACGTAGGAGCAGGAGTTAGCCATTCAGCTCATCGAGCCTGTTCTGCCATTCCATGCAATCATGGCTGATCTGTGGCCTAAGTCCACATAGTTTGGCCCATATCCCTTAATACCTTTGCTTAACCAAAATTTATCTATCTCAGATTTAAAATTAGCAACAGATTGAGCATCAACTGCCATCTGTGGAGAGTTCCAAACCTCTACCACCCTTTATGTGTAGAAATACTTAGCATCTCTCCTGAACAGTCTGACTGGAATGTTTAGACTATGTTGGCACAGTGGTTAGCACTGCTGCCTCACAGCGCCAGGGACCCAGGTTCAATTCCTGGCTTGGGTCCCTGTCTGTGCGGAGTTTGTACATTCTCCCCGTGTCTGCGTGGGTTTCCTCTGGGTGCTCCGGTTTCCTCCCAGTCTGAAAGGCGTATGGGTTAGGGTGCATTGTCTATGCTAAATTCTCCCTCAGTGTACCCGAACAGGAGTGTGGCGACTCTGGGATTTTCACAGTAACTTCATTGCAGTGTTAATATTAGCCTACTTGTGACACTAATACTTAAACTTAACTTAATTTACATTGAGTTGATCACTGAAAATCTCTTTGTTATACGTTTTTTTTCAGAAACATACTGGCAAGTGGGGCAAGACAGTCATTGAATACAGATCACAGAAAACAACCCGTTTGCCCATTGTGGATGTTGCACCTTTGGATATTGGTGGCTCAGATCAGGAATTTGGTGTTGACATTGGCTCAGTCTGCTTCTTGTAAAATTATAAGGACCTCAGTACTTTCCAATCACTTCTAGGACTTCTGCACTGAATGGCTGATTCAATCCATCACTCCATTCATCCACACGCTTACATTTTGGACTTCATGGCCTAGCTGGACAGACTGTGAAAACGGTTAATTTATTTATTGTTTTCCTGTAAGATCGTCAGGTCAGGTGGAAGTGTTACTGATATCTGTTGAAGTCCCTCCCCTGGATTGTACCAGCACAGGTATTACTAATCTTCATGCTGTACCAGTCTGTAAAAAGGTTACTAGCAGGAGACTGTGTAAAATATTTAAAAAAATGGTGCTATGTTGTAAAACCAGTCTGTAACATGGAGAACAATTGATATAAAAATGTGGAAAGTACAAGTTGATCTGGGCTTTTTTTTGTGGATTTTTTTTTTTTGCAGACTTTGAGATTCCAACTGCTCCAGTATCTAACTTTTGCCTGCCCTCTTTTTCTATCAAGATGAAGGAAGTTTGGAACAACAATCTAGAACTTCCCCAGTTTAAGCTACCTCACACTAATGATCTTAAAGGGACTAAACACACAGTAGCAGGGACAGAAGCGAGAAAAATCAAAGTCCTGATGATCACTCCTCGTTCCAATTTAATTCGAAGCAAAAATAAAGGTGCTTTTTTTTGGCTTCTGGTTTCTTCTTCTGTGGCAGTTTAGTGAACTAGAGGGATCCAGTCAAGATCTGACGGTGCTGAATGAGACAATTCTGAAGCTGCCATTCATGGTGTCACAGAACTGTTAACGCTAATTTAACATCCAGTCCCTTTTTTTTCAAGAACAAAATCAGTATTGCAGCAAAAAAAAAATTCTAAGTGGATGATGTGTGGTCTGATCTCCAATCAAATCTGGTGAAAACCATTCGCAGAATTTTTTCCCCTATGTTTTCCAAAGTTAGGCATGTGGATAAAAATTAATCCTATTTTTTTTTTCTCCTATTTTTCTCCCTAATTCCTTGCTTTCATGCAACCTTTTTCTTGTAACTAGAGGGGGAAAAAATAAAAAAAAGAGGTAGGCTTTTGAGAGAGGGGGGGAGGCAAAACAAACCAAGGATCTGTACTATTTTGTATATGTAAAATAGTTCAAATGTTTTAAATATTTTGCAATACTGGTTTGAAGCATGGTAGACTAGAACATTCCCATCACAACACCTAATGAACTTGTTTCCTTGTGAAAAGATTCTGTCACTTGTATTTTTTTCTCAACCCACTACCCCTCCTCTGCAGCAATAAAGATAGAAAGCTTTTCTATTAAAAAAACACATTTGTTTTGAATTTTTTTTTTTATTTGTATTAAATCCATCCTATGATGTATCTTTGTTGAATGTTATCTATTCTGGGATATTTCATGACCAAGAAATGAAATGACACAAATAAAACTTAATTAAAAAGAAATACCCATCACGGTTTCAGCTGTTTTTTGATCCAAGTTATTCAGTGCCTTGCATTCAAGGGTAACATTGGCCCGACCATTTTTTTTTCTCCCCTGCCCCCTCCCGCTGTTTCCTTCCCTTGGGCTAAGCCCAAGGGGATTATTCTCCATTTGTCAAGCCAGGCTGCAAATATCATCAGGTAGATCTTGTCTGCAGTGGCCAGAGCTGGAATCTTGACTGATTTTATCCACTTCCCAGTCCGCTGACGTGAATCGTTGCATCCTGGCTGCCATGGTGGCTGTTACCAGCTAGCTCAGCAAAGGCTAGGAGCAAATTCTAGGCCCATTTGGCCACTCGGAAAAATCCGCGACCAAAACAATTCAACTGTGTTTTTGCCCCCAAAATACATATAGTTTGATATAGAAATAAAGGGAGCAATTGCAAGCTAGCCCACCAATTGGGATGTTGATGAAATCAGGTGGAACATCGTTGGGGTGTACATCAGTATTGGGAGAGGCTGCAAAACTAGCATTCCAACCTGTCCAGTGGATTTCCTGCCACGTTAGGTTAAAATTACACCCAAAATTTCAGTCCCAACATCTGCAGAGTGACTGAAGTGAATCCACGACAAACTGTAAAGTGTGTTTATGAATGAGTTTATAATAACATTGGCAGATTTGACAGCTCCTTGCGCATGAATTCAGCAGAGGAGCGGAAGTCTATCAGGGAAAACTGAAATGATGTTGGTGTAAATCTCCGGTTTTAACTACTAGTACACTGTATCCAATTTTGTTAGGTAATGAATCCCTTAATAAAAATGTAATTATCAAAATGTTTCAGGTCCTGTCTTGTAACATGGTGTAGTGTCTTGGCCCACATTTTTGCTTCGAATCTTGAATGGTCTATTTGAGTACAGGCAAGGCCCCAGAGGCAGGGAAGGGTATAGAAAAGTGGAGTCCCCGAACCCTATGCTATCAATTATTGGGCAGGTTATTTTATTGCCACAAACTCAGAATAGGAATGAAGCTACGCACCTTTATTGTAACTTTCAACTGACTGGAAAACTCAGACAGAGGGAAACTGCTTAAAAAAAATGCAAGGTCATCTTCCACAGTAAAGTTGGGAAATAAACCAATCAGCCTCAGCGTGTGAAGAGAGACATTCCCATAGCTCAGACACCCATCAAAACTCACATGTGTGTAAGGAAGACAGATACTGGATAGCGAAATAAACCTCATTGAAATGCGCAATGGGTGAAGTATTTCAAGGCAATGCTGCCCCACTACTGGAGAGATTGCAAGTGACACAGGTGGTATCAAGAAAGGCTTGGGCAGAGGAAATAGACTGAAGGTTGCGATTTCTCCCCCTCTTTTGGAAGAAGTGAACTTGACCCAGAACCACCTAGCAAACAGATCTTGTAACAATTGCAACATCTTCTACATTTGACCAATCCATGAAACCAGTTAACTAAAAGCAGCAGCGGTGTTTGTTCACACCACTTCCCTCCTTAAGCACACATCCGAATGATTGCCCAAGGGCTGAATACCCGAGTTGCACTCTGGTTCAGTGGTTTGGCTTTCATTCTTTAATGAGGATTTTTTTTTTCAGCCAAAGAGTTTAAACCTCAGAAGTTCGAATAGAGAGTTAGTTCACCCCTACTGACCTGGTCCTAAGAAGTGCAATGGTATGATTTTAAACAAAAAGGAGTTTGTTCTTGGATTATCTTCTAAAAAGTGATAGCAGATGAATAATGGTCATCCTTTGTTATGTTTGCAAATCGTTTTGAAGCAGGGGTTAGGTAAATTACAAAATAATACAGCATTGTCAATTGGTACTGCTGCCCTGGCATTTGATTCCCAATGTCATTAATGTACACTCAATCCTCCATTATCTATTCAGTCCACAAACATCCTGGCAGACATTGTCTGGAATTTTACCATCCCACCTGCCACAGGAATGGGCGCAGGGCGGACCATGGAAAAGGAAAGGTCTGTTGACCTCGGGTGGGATTTTAGAGTTTTGGGACAAGCAAGGCTGTAAAACCCCACCCATGGCGTTCACAAGCATGATTCCTTGCTGCTGTGAATGCAGACAATGTTGCAATTACTTTCGAGTCATCATGGGATTTACCAATTGCTTTAATATTCATGATCTGAGAGGTTAAGAGTTTCCGTGCTTTGAGAGTTGTAAGTGGATCAGGCCAGGGGCAACAAGTAAATGGAAAAACCCTATCTGAATTATTAACAATTCACCTTCCAGGTGAAAATTTTAGATTGTGCTGTTGCAGGTGGGAACAATCCAGAGGTAGTGTGCTGGAGATTCATGGCGAGTTGAACGGTTAAGAGGGCCCTTTTTTTTGGTACAAGCAGGAGTGTAGGACCTCAATTTCCAAAAATTGTGAGCTCCAGCCAGCTTAACCTTCTTGAGCTTATGATGCATGCAGTGAAGCAAAGTGTTGTCACTTCAGGGCACCCTAGTGAGGGAAGAGTCATTCGCAATCCCTGACAACTGAATTGGTCAATACTGTCTGCAACGCCCAGAAAATTAATAATGGAAGGTGGCAAAGATATGATACTTGGATAAGGAAACCACTGCATTGGTTTCAAATTGCAAAAGCACCCAAGGTAGGTCTCTAAATCTACTTTTTACACTGCCAAGGCTTCTTTTTAAATATCTTAACTGCCATTTGACTGTCAATGAATGAGCATGGCAAACAGGTTGGAACTAGATATCACAACAGCAATTCCAAAGCACTGAGAAAGTACAGATTGGGGATGGCCTCACTGTCATAGCTAGCATTTATAGCCTTTGAAAATGGTGAGGAGCTGCTTTCTTGACCCCTTACATGCACCATATGGTGCACGTACCCGAGCACTTGGAGGGGAAGTTCTAGGATTTTGATGCAACAAGGGTGAAGTCAGGGTGATGCATGCAGCTGTTGCCCACCTTCTTCTCCGTGCTAGAGATCATGGGTTTAAGGTGCTTTTGAAGGAACCTTGCTGAGTGTCTCCAGTGCAGCTTGTAGGTGGTACACACTGCTGCCATTGGGAGATGAAGTTTCAAGGTGGTGAATAGGGTGTCAATTGCGTTTCTCTGCTTTAGCCTGGATAGTGTGGAGCTTAGGTGTTATTGGAGCTGCACTCATCCAAGTAACTGGGGTATTCCATCCTTGCTCCGGTAGCCATAGTATTTATATGGGTTTCCAGCCAATGGTAACCCCCAAGATGTTGATAGTGGGGGAACACTAACGGTAATGTCAGTGAGCAACATGGGGGCGATGGTTGGATTCTCTTGCATGACATTCCAAGTAGTGCCAGGCGATGTTAATCAGCCCAAGGAGGAATTCCAAGCCTTGCTACTTAAGTTTAAGCTCATTTGGTGTCACAAGTAGGCTTACATTAAACACTGCAATGAAGTTACTGAACACTGACTGCTTCAGTATGTGCAGAGTTGCAGACAGAACACAAATGATGGGGATAGTCAGCAGCAAAGCAGCTGAACAAAACTCCTGTCGCAAGAGCCTGGGGCCCTTCCACAGCCACCTTCCCTCGCACAAGGTACGATTGATTCCGATACTAGGCCTCCTTGTTGAAAAACCTGCCCTTTACAATCTCGACTGCAGATTTAGAACCAAAAGTAGTGTGAACTGTTGTAATGTGGGATGGAAGACAGTGAACAAAAGAGAAATGCAAATGCAGAGGCCCCAGAAACGGAGAGCGAAAGTTAGTGTATAAGAAACAGATTTGGTCAAAAAAAAAGACTTGCAGCCAAAATCTTTTAGTTCTACATTTCTGATGCATTCCAAAAGCATGCAATCACAGAATTGCACAACGCCTACTTCAGACCTTCCAGTTTATTGCACAGCAATCTCTGGTAGGATGTATTGATTCCATATTTAAAAGTTTTAAAAGCCTCCATGCAAGCTTGGCACGGTGTCAAATTCTTCACATTTCATAAGCAGCTTGTACTGAAATCACCTCAAATCCAAACCTGCCAGACTGAAGCTGATTGGAAAAAGCAGCTATTGTTTCAATCTTGAATTAATGCAGCAGTAGAAACAGTAGCGCAAATCAAAAGGCATGCCATAATTTATTCACAGATACAGGACCTGAAGAGAAAATGGGAAACAAATGTTCATTGTTGGTCTTCGAGGCAGGCTGTTCAACCATACAGAAACACAGCCAGAGACATACTGAGAGATCAGCAGAAACAATTGCATAGCATAGAAGCTCGAAATTCAGTGCCAACTGAAGCAAGGTTGAAAACAGTAATCACACTGTCACATGGCTTCAATTAAGGTGGATGACTTTGAAATTGCAGTTCACATGACAAAAACAAGAGAAGCCTAGAAATCCAAGGCAACAGTCAGACAACCTTCACCTCAGCAACGCAGACTAAAATTGCACCAAGCCTTTGGATGGAATCACAATTGAGCTCTGAACATTAAGAGCAAGCCAGTCTGAAGAAAAGGGTGCTCTTTCAGCAGCATGGCTTCTATGGTCCTTGTAGTCACCACTTGCTTGGCAGGAATGTGTTTTGAATTTTCAGATGCTTATATGACTTGCCCACTTAATCATCAGAATCCCTACAGTGCAGAAGAGGCCATTCGGCCCAGCAAGTCTGCATCAACTCTCTAAAAGAGCATCTTACCCAGGTTCACTCCCACCCTATCCCCATAACCCCACATTTACCATGGATTTGAACTAGAGTCATGCAGTGCAGAAAAGGCCCTTTGGCCCATGGAGCTTGCACTGACAACTACCACTTAAGGCATATTAATACCACATCCTTGAATATTATATCTCATGTGCAAATGTTTTTTTTTTTTTTAAAAGTTTGTCAGATTTCTGGCCTCCACTACTTTCCCAGGCAGTGCATTCCAGATTCCCACCACCAAGTGAAAAATGTTTTCCCAAATCCCCTCAAAACTGTGCCCCCCAACCAAATCATAGAACATAGAACATAGAAAGCCACAGCACAAACAGGCCCTTCGGCCCACAAGTTGCGCCGATCACATCCCCACCTCTAGGCCTATCTATAGCCCTCAATCCCATTAAATCCCATGTACTCATCCAGAAGTCTCTTAAAAGACCCCAACGAGTTTGCCTCCACCACCACCGATGTCAGCCAATTCCACTCACCCACCACCCTGAGTGAAAAACTTACCCGACATCTCCTCTGTACCTACCCCCCAGCACCTTAAACCTGTGTCCTCTCGTAGCAACCATTTCAGCCCTTGGAAATAGCCTCTGAGAGTCTACCCTATCCAGACCTCTCAACATCTTGTAAACCTCTATCAGGTCACCTCTCATCCTTCGTCTCTCCAGGGAGAAGAGACCAAGCTCCCTCAACCTATCCTCATAAGGCATGCCCCCCAATCCAGGCAACATCCTTGTAAATCTCCTCTGCACCCTTTCAATGGCTTCAACATCTTTCCTGTAATGAGGTGACCAGAACTGCGCGCAGTACTCCAAGTGGGGTCTAACCAGGGTCCTATAAAGCTGCAGCATTATCAGAACAGCTGCTCCCTATTCACTGTCCCTGCCCCTCAATCAGCCTTCACTGCTCTAAAGAAAACAATCCAAGCCTAGCCAGTCTCTCCTTATAGCTCAAATGCTCCATCCCAGGCAACATCCTGGTGACTCTCCTCTTTACCCTCTCGTGTGGTGTAATCACATCCTTCCTATAGTGAGGTGACCAGAACTACACAGTATTCCAGCTGTGGCCTAGCCAACGCTCTGTACAACTCCAACATTACCTCCCTGCTCTTATACTCAATGCCACAACTGATTAAAAAGTGCCCCATATGCCTCAACTACTATTCACATGCAACTCATGGTTGGATGATAAATATCACAGCAAGCTCCTGACAGATTTGCTAGCTGTGATAGAGAGTGAAAAGGAATCCAGCCTTTATGATTAGATGAAAGGCAGGAGGCTGACACATTGTCAGTTATGCACAGCCATTTAGGATTTGGGGCATAGGAGGCAGAGGTGTCACACTTGCCTGCCTGTGTCCCAGACTAACCTCCCTTTAAAGTGATACTCAGTAGCATCCAGGGACAGAAAGAGCCAGCTACAAGGCAGGTTCCCGACACTGGCTGTAGCTGCCTTGTTGGTTAAATGAATGCAATTGCACTGAGGGGTTTGTGTAGAGAGGCAAGGGCAAGGTTTTATTTAGATAATAGTACCTATCTTGCCCAATAGAGAAAATTGTATTTTGCGCAGAGGAAGATTTCAGACATGGGTGGGATTTTCTGGCCACACTTACACCAGAAAATTCCACCCAAGGTCAACAGACCTTTGCATGGTCCTGTCGCACCCGCTACAATTCCCCTGGTGGGCGGGTCAGGAAAATTCCACTCTAAGACGTACAACTGAGATAAATGAACCCATCATGCAATGAAGAATGGAAGCAAAAAAAACACTTCTGCGAAGAGAAAGCCCCAGGAGGGTTGAAGAATGGAAGAAAAAAGGAATTGCAATCATGTGAAAGCACAAGAGAGGTGAATAAATGGGCGTAAGGCTTCTGACATGGAAGTGAGATGGGCAGGATTTGTACCTCAATGGGGAGGTGGAAATCACAGGCAAAATATTAGCAGTGGGCCCCAAGGGTTCCTCAGTAACCAGGAGCAAGACAGCTGCCTGAAGGCAGTCAAGAGCACAGGCCAACACCCAGACACCGAATGAGGCACCACCAGCCCCACCCCCCCTACTTGGGACATTAAGCTGCCCCGTGTAGGGATCCTGCACCCTCAGTGATGACTAATCAGCTCAAAAATAAAGGTACCTTCGCACCCCCCTCTTCAAAAGAAATTCTTTAATATTTCCATTAAAACAATTGAAAAATCAACATTGATAAAGAGGTAAAGGATATTTCAAACATAAATTTTACTTTAAAATAGTTAATACAAAGATGCACCTCAGTTACAAGTATTTGCATTACATCTTGCACAATACAGCTGCATGTATAATCTCTCAGGTTTTTCCAACTCAGCCTCCATCAGGTACAAGTCTAAAAGTTTGCAAAGTGTTGGTTAGGCCACATTTGGAAGCATATCCCATTCTGGTCACCACACGACCAGGAGGATTTGGACAGTGCAGAAAAGGTTCACCAGGATGTTGCCTGGTATGGAGGGCATTAGCCCCAAGGGGAGGTTGAATAAACTGGGATTGTTCTCCCTGGAAGGATGGAGGCTGAGGGATGACCTGAGTTTATAAAATTGAGGGGATGACCTGATAGAAGTTTATAAAATTGAGGGGGTATAGACAAGATGAACAGCTGGAAGCTTTTTCCCCCCAGGGCAGAAATGGCAATTACAAGGGGACACAAGTTGAGGGAGGGGTAAAAAGGAAGATTCAGTGGCAATGTGCAGGATGTTTAATTCTCCCCCCCCCAGGTTGAGGGGGCCTGGAATGCACTGCCAAGTAACATGGTTGAGGCAGATACATTAGTGCCATTTAAGACTCATTGGGATAGACACATGAACAGATGGGAAAGAGAGATAAGTGGTTGGTCTAGATTGGATAATGTGATCGGCGCAGGCTTGGAGGGCCTGTTCCTGTGCTGTACTGTTCTTTGTTCTGCTCATCATGCAGGGTCTCACTTCCCACTCATTTAGTCTTAGAGTTCCATTTGAAAGTAGTTGTATTCCTTTACAAAGTCCCAGGACATTGTTACCACTGACAAGGTGCATGTTTATGAACCTTCTCACCCACATCACAGTTCTGACATCACAAGATCCACAGAGACTCTTATCCCATTCCTTTCAATGGACTTGGGGCTCTGCCAACAGCAATGGGTCTTGTCCAATTTGCAATCTGTTGCCCTTCAGCTCTTGTTCTGCTCAACTGGATAATGCAGTGTAACAATCACTGCTCCATTCTCAGAGATCTGCTTCCAACTTACCCTTTGCGCCTACAGCAACCTCCAGTCACATGGGCATTTCTTGGAACATAATGAGAATACTCCAAACTGGTTGTATGATGTCCCTTTCAAGACCAAAAATACAGGCTTTTCCCCTGCATATGGGTTCATCATTAGAGGATGAAAAAATGATTTCCATTGCTGGCGATTGATTCTCTGGAAGAATCCAGTTTTTCTTAAGAGTAGAATGCCCCATGATAAAAGTGGTGGATGCATATTGTTGAGATTTGCAAAATGAGTGTTTGCGTACAAAATGAAAACCATGCAGCAACCATTAAGCAGCCAGCTATGAATGAAACTTTTGCGCAGAATTTCCAGATGGTTAACTTTAATAGCTCATTAAAACGATTACATGGCCAGGACATGGCAGCACTAGATTAGCAATTGCACTACGGTACAGTAGCAAGAAACAAAAGCCCAGAGCAGCTGTTCACATCATTGAAAATTAGAAGCCAGTACACTAGTCCTCTATCAACATTTATTTGAAAAAGTGCTAGTTAACTGACAGCATTACATTTAAACAATGCACATCAGTTCAGTGCGAAGACATTCCAGCCTGGCCAGGCCCCCCCATTTCTTTTCCTTGGAAGAAAAATACAATGCAGTTCAATACAATGCACAAGGCCTGTGGGCCAAAAATCAAAAAGCAGCCACAAACAGGAAACTGTGATGCTCCTCAGAAGTTTGCGTTTTTCCAATGGGGAGGCATTAAGAGACACAAACTAAGGGTCACTCACTGAGCGAGTCTCAAACAAAAAGTCCTTGTGAATACTGGCAATTGTTTCTAAACCATAACATTTCAGGAGAATGCATGGGTACAGAACACCAAGGATAGCCAAGGACAGGGACCTATTTACCAGCCTCCAATGGCTAGCAAAACTAAGCTTTATCATGGGAGTGTACTAGAACAGGTGGCTCAGTTCAAAGTGCACTTGGGAGTAAAACAATTCAATCTTATGCTGTTAGTGTTGCAATACTGGCTTCAGACAGCAGTGGGGGTATTGCCATACAGCTATTGCAAACTGCATTGCACAGCTCACCTACGAGAAAAAGCAGAGAGGGACCTTTTCAGAAAGTTGCCAAATTAGGTTTTATGTTGCATTCTCTTCAGATGAAGAGTCATTTATACCACAAAAATTTAAAAAAGGTACCACCCAACAACATTCATACCCTGCAGTATTGAAACTTGGCAGCAAGTCAAAGTAAGCTGCCAGTGGCTGCTTTTTGGAATCTGGCTGTCTTTTCCTATACAAGACCCCTCAAGTACAAAAACATCTTGGGATAAATTACACTAAAATAAAATCCATTCTCAGTTATACAGACATTTGTTCAGTCAAGAATAAAAACATATATCCCTCCAGTCTTCCCTTTGTATCAGTCTAAGTCTGCCCAACGTTCATGCAAGTCATCTTTAGGGTCAGCAAGCTGACCAATAAAGCTTTATAAAATATAAAACAGATCAGCCCGTCACCAGTCTCAACTGAAGCTAGCTTGAAGACCAAGATTTCAACATAGCTTCAGCTGTCTTGGGGTTCACTTTCTGCATCCATACAAAAAATGTGTTGGGCCATTTAAACATACAGTATAACTTTTGAACAGTCAATAGCCATAAGGAGTGCAACAGGGTTGATCAAACCAGCTGGGGAGAAAACATCCAACCCAGAAAGGAGTTGAAATGATCAAAACTAAAGGGGAAAAACTGGCCATACAATCAAATTTAGTGTTTTATAGTTACGCAACAATAGTTTGTATTTGAAACAACTTGGTTATGGTGGAAATGCTCAGCTCCTGCTACCTGGTTCTGTTCTTTCAATGCTTGGTCTGCAATCCTCAGTCCCTTTGTTAATTATTTGCAATTCAAATGTGAAAACTTTTAAACTAGTTTGTGGTGCAAGAGAAAAATCACACCCATCTACAATCGCTTATGCACAAGTTATTACACATCCTTAATCCACACTTGCTGTGCAATGTTTTAAAAATGAGGTTTTCACTATATGCAAGACCAAGCGCATTTAAAACCCTGTATATAGGAAAGCACCAAATAGGAGATCCAAAGAGTCAATAAATCCAGAAAGAAAAAACAACCAAACTGGGACTGGTGCAAAGAGTTACTGTGGGTGACAGTGAGGGAGGGGGGAAAAATATTCCAGGTCAGGTGCTGCTTCTGGAGTGTTTTAATTTGCATGCTTGGTTGTCATGTTTGAGGCTGTTTTTAATGACACTTGAAGGGTGGGCTGCATGGAGAGATAGGTTTCTAAAAGGAACATTTACTTTAGGGAGGAATGAGAAGGGAAGAGGTTGAAAAGCCATGTTCTTGATTTTAAATAAACACATTCAAGATGTTGCAGATGGCCGTGTGCCTAAAAGGGTGCAGAAAGTTTATGTCTACAAAAAAAAATAGACAAGTCCAGTGTTAATGAAGACAAAATGACAAGCTGCTCCGAACCATCATCCCTGTATGGTCTCAGTGGTTGAAAGGTGGTCTCCTGTATGCTGTGGAATTGGAGCCACAATCCAGGTAGCGGTACGCTTCCAGAGAGTTCTGCGATGGATGACCCAAATAGGAGCTTTTCACTGTGGTCCTGAAAAAGATGAGGGAATTTTTTTAAAAAAAACTGCAGATGAGTCACAAATTAACTTGGTCTCACTTTTTGAAGACGGAAGTCCCAGCTACACAGGACAATTTTCCATCGTGTTGTGGCACTACTATTGCTCTTTAAAAGGGAAATGGGTTAGATTTTGACCAGATCTAGCAGCTCAAAATTGGGATTCATGCAGTGCTGTGGGCCATCAGCAAAATGTATTTAACCACAATCGGAAAGCTCATAGCTGGCCATATCCCCTCACTCTACCATTACCAGCTGTGGAAGAGAAGCATTTCAGCTAGAAGCAGCACTGCATGGAGGGAAAGAGAAACCCGCTAGAGGTTCACAAGATCATGGCAGACTTGGATAGAGTGGATAGTCAGGGTCTTTTGACAGACAGTTTAAAACAGATGTAAGGGGCAAGTTTCTCCACTGGGGGTGGCGAATGCCTGGAACGTGCTGCTGGAGGTGGAAGCAGATATGTTCAAGAGGCATCTGGATAGATGCACAAATAGGCAGGGAATAGAGGAATATGGACCATGTCGTGGCAAGAAAATACTAGATGAGAGGGGCATCTGTGTCGGCACGGACTTGGTGGGCTGAAGGGCCTGTTCCTGTGCTGCACTGTTCTTTGTTCCAAATCTCAAACCAATTAGACCACAGCTCTGCAGTCTTGCTGTGGAAGCAGATATAATTAAACCACCAGGGAGATGCTCCACAAAACCCCCATATTCACAAGATGGCAGAGTGGCTGTTTCAGGACAATGTAACCCCAGTAAGGCTTCCCAAAAGACTAGGCTGAAGCATTCTCAACCATCCATCTCTGCCTCCTCCACTTGCCACCAGAGATTCCTCACAGATGCCAGTCTTCAGCCCTTAAGTATCATTACCAAACCATTGAGCACATTGGATAAAGCAAAGACTGCTCAGATACTGAAGCAGTCCATGTCCAAATGCAGCAAGACCTGAACAATATCTAGGTTTGGGCTGACAAGTAGCAAGTAACATTTGCAACAGGTGCAGACAATAACCATCTCCCACGAGAGAATCTAAATCACCCAATTCTCCCCCCCCCCCCCCCCCCCCCACTAATATCCTGGGGTTTATCATTGACTAGAAACTGAACTGGACCAGCCATTATAAATATTGTCGCTACAAGAGCAGGTCAGAGGCAAAATCCTGCAGTGAGTAACTCACCCAACTCCCAAAGCCTGTCCATCTACAAGACACAAGTCAGGAGTGAGATGGAATACTCCCCACTTGCCTGGATGAGTCCACAACACAAACTCAACACCATCTAGGCCAAAGCAGCCCACTTGATCAGCACCTTAAGGATTTCCTCCACAACCAACTATGCACACCATCCACAAAACGTACTTCAGCAACTCAAGGTTCCTTTGACACCATCCAAACCTGTGAACGCTACCATCTAGAAGGACAAGATCAGTAGATACCTGGGAATACCACCACCTGGAGGTTCCCCTCCAAGTCACTCACCATCCTGACTCGGAAATATATCACTGTTCCTTCACTGTCACCAGGTCAAAATTCTGGAACTTCCTCTACACTTGCAGCAGTTCAGGGAGGCAGCTTACCACTACCTTCAAAGAATTCAAAAACAAATAAAGCACCTTCAACAGCCTTGTAACAAAGACTTGTACTTTTCCAGCACAGCTACAACACTGCCATCTACCCAGCAACATGGCAAATTACCCAAGTTTTGCCTGGTCCAGAGCAGGACAAATTCATTCTAGCCACTTACCACCCCAGTTAACTCTGGATGAGCAGCCAGTGACAGAAGAGGTTATCAATAGTGCTATCAAGTAACGCTCACTTAACAACTGACCCACCGATGCTCAGTTTGTGTTCTACTCGGGCCATTCTGCTCCAATCTTGGTACAGCCTTGATCCAAACATGGACAAAGAGCTGAACACAAGCAGGGGGCAGGGAAGTGTGACTGTACTCGACAGCAAGGCATCATTTGATTTGTGTACTAATGAGTTCTGGCAAAAGCCAATTGGAAGCAGGGGGATATTTCTCCACTGGTTGAAGGAAAGTGACAGTTTTACTTTAGTTTCAGGATTTCACAAGTAGTTCAACTATCTTCAATTATTTCATCAATGACCTTCCATCATAAAAAGGTGCACAATTTTTAATCTCATTTGTCAAGGGCAATAGATATCAGCAAGCAACAAAAAAAAAAAGGAGGAAGAAACCTTTTCAGCTAGCCAGCACAAAATCTCAAGTCGCCACATGAATTTTATTCATTATTGCATTGAAACAGTGTGGACTGGATCTGTGAAGCAAGTGCTAATCAGACTGGTAGCTATTTGCATGGACTGGTTAAGCAACTCCAAGCTGTGCTCAGGCAGCATTAGACTTCAAGTGAAATCAGAAACTATACACACCACACTATCCAACCAACCATAAGCATAAACAAAGCATTTGTACTTGTATATTGCCAGTATGAGGTACTTGACCTGAGCAGGTGTGCTGTAATATATGCACCTTGGCGATCTTTAATCAACCATTCTAGAGCCCACTCCAAAAAGCAACAAAACAACAAGATCAAAGTAGACAGAGCCCCTTTTATTGGGAAATATCAGATTAAAACATACTTGCAACACAGCTGCCTTCAGAAACATGCTGCAGTTTTGAAAAAAGTCTTTGTTCCAACCAGCAAAATACATTTTAAAATAACTTACTGCAAGAAGACAACAATATTGTGGACCTTGATTGATGGCATTGTGCAAAAGGTGCTGTGGGGGAAAAAAACTGCCTTAGTCAAAAAGTCAGAATAATAAAGTCATTACAGCATAGTAACTGGAAGTAATGGAGAGAATAGCAGCAGCACACCTCATGTAAACCAAGTAGTTTCTACTTACCATCAGGGCAGCTCAAGCCTACTTTTATTCTAGTGGGCATGTGCCAAGAGTCACAACATGCATGATGCCATGAATTACATTAGGACCTGCACCACTCTGGTAGTGACTTCACATACTATGTACCATTGCAAACCATCAAATTGTGTTACATGTGTGATCATAGAAAACCTACAGTGCAGGAGGCAGCCATTTGGCCCATCAAGTCTGCACGGACAATCCCACCCAGGTTCTATCCCCACAACCCCACATTTACCCTGCTAATCCCTCTAACCTACAAATCCCAGGACACCAAGGGCAATTTACCATGGCCAAAATCAACCTAACTTGCACATCTTTTGACTGTGGGAGGAAACAGGAACACCTGGAGAAAACCCACAGACATGGAGAGAACGTGCAAACTCCAGAGTGACCCAAGCCAGGAATTGAACCCAGGTCCCTGGACCTTTGAGACAGCAGTGCTAAACACTGCCACCCCTTTTTAAAAAAGGGTGGGGTCACATGGACTCAATGTTAACTATTTTATCTCTCCACAAATGAATCAGAATCTTGGGAGGCGAGGGAGAAAAACGTTTAAATGAGGTTTCTTCCCCTCTGCAAGGTGTACATCCCAACCATCTCCAAAAAGTTAATTTATGAAAAGAGCCAAATAAAACAGTTCTATTCATTCTGGCAATACATTGACAGCATTAGACACTGGCCAATTATCAGTAACCTTGCATTAAAAGATTCTCAAAATGTAGGCACTTAAGTTTCAAATATTAAAACTGGAATTTCACATTAACATGTACACAAGCCAAGAGGGCAAAATGATTAAATTGCATTTTCTTTGTAGAAAGGCTGACTGTACAACCATGGCAGACAAATTCCCATCTCCAACCTTCCACTTTTACACCAGAGATGTGCAGCAACAGCAAGTGGAGTTGCTGCGACAGCTGTAATATCTGTTAGAGCTACTGAACAGTGTAAAAACCAACAACCCCTTCATGGGATGAGCATCACAAGACTTAATTGTTGCCCATCCCCCATTACCCTGAAGGTCCATGTGGTGTAGGTACACCCACAGTGCTATTAGGGAGAGAGTTCCAGGATTGCCTCTAGCAGTGAAAGAATGGCAATATGGTTCAAGTCAGGATGGAGTGTGGCTTGGAAGGAAATTTGCAGGCGGTGGTGTTCTCATGGTGTCTGCTGTCCTTGTCCATCTGTGGTGAAGTGCAAGTTTTTGTCACAAGTAGGCCCACATTCACACTGAAAGTCTCCTAGTCGCCATACACTGGTACCTGTTCAGGTACACTGAGGGAGAATTTAGCACAGCCAATCCACCTAACCAACATGTCTTTCAGACTGGGAGGAAGCCCACAGACATGGGGAGAACATGCAAACTCCAGACAGTCATCCAAGCTGGGAATCAAATGCAAGTCGCTGACACTGAGGCAGCAGTGCTAACCACTGTCACTGTAGATGCTCTGGGTTTGGAAGGTGTTGGCTCCTTCAAATAGAGACGACTTGAGTTGTAGTGCATTTTGTAGATGGCACTCACTGCTGCCATTGTCAGCTGGGGAAGCAAATGGGGTACTGATCAAGCTATTATGTCTTAGATGATGTCACGTTTCATAGTTGGAGGGGGTGCCCATTTCAGTCAAGAGTAAAGCATTCCACCACATTACTGGTGGAAAATCCTACTATTCCCCCTCTAAATGGCATTGTGGGTCAACCAACAGCATGTGGCCTGCAGTGATTCAAGGCAGCAGCTCACCACCACCTTCAAGGGGCAACTTGAGATGGGCAATAAATGCTGGCCAGCCAGCAACACCAATGTTCCACAAATGGTAGTGGTTAGCACTGCTATTTCAGTGCCAGGGATCTGGGTTTGATTCCCAGCTTGAGTTACTGTGCAGTTTAGCATGCTCTCCCAGTGTTCCCTACAGGTACTCTGGTTTCCTCCCAGTCTGAAAGACATGCTGGTTAAGTGCATTGGCCATGCTAAATTCTCCCCCAGTGTACCCAAACAAGCACTGGAGTGTGGCGACTGGGGGATTTTCCACAGTAACTTCATTGCAGCGTTAAAGTCTAAATGTGGCACTAAAGTGATTTTAAAAATTACTGACTCGGATAGGTTTCTAGTCAGGAGGGGGTTGCTCACCAGTATTCCCAGCTTTTGTAGCAATGGTATTTAAAAGGCTAGTCCAATTATGGTCAGTGGTGCAGAGTAACAGGTTAATGGATACATTAATTGAGACCATGACATTAAATGATTCAATTGTGACACTAGTCTGATGAGAGAGGTGGGTGTCTTGAATATCAGTGTTTGCCCCAAGGAAGCAAAGCCTCAATGTACAATAGGCCAAGATGGCATAATAATGGTAAAACCAAGGCTCATCAAGACAAGTGTGACACTACATCCATGGTGTAGCGTCTTGTTGCATTTTATTTCAATATGCAAACATTTTCAAACCAGAGCTATTGAAAGATGTCCATCTCTATGATAATGGTGGGTTTCCAAAATTTGATTGCAGAACAGACTTACTGAATAAATGATTAGCACACAATGATGCTGGCATGTAGGACAAAATGCTTACTTACTATACATATGCTAGAGGTCCACTAAATTCCATTCGAACAGTGTAGTTCACCTGAAAAACAACGAGACCAGTCATTAACACTACAGCCCTGATGCAGCAAGTCAAATATTATTTCCACTTTGGATGCTAGGCTCGAAATCTAAACCAGAGCAACCAGCTAGAATCATCTTTACTAGCTACAAGGATGCAGTGTAAACTCAGCTGCTCCAACTGAATCCAATTCAGAGGCACAAAGCTACAGCATTAACTAAAATCCAAAAAGATGTCCTGGTAGGCTCCTTAACCCGCCTCTAGTTGTCCACAGTTTGGCACCTCAGTTACGACTCTCCAACTTTTACAGATGCACCATAGAAAGCATTCTTTCTGGTTGTATCACAGTTTGGTACAGCTCCTGCTCTGCCCGAGACTGCAGGAAACAACAAAAGATTGAGAATGTAGCCCAATCCAGCCTCCCATCCACTGACTACATTTCCCACTGCCTCAAAGCAGCCAGCATAATCAAGGACCCCATGCATCCCAGACATATCTTTTTTCCTGATAGAAGGTAAAAGTCTGAGTTCATGTACCATCTGACTCAGCTTCTTCCCTGCTGCCATTAGGCTTTTGATTGAACCTACCAATCGGATTTTTCTCTACACCCTAGCTATGACTGTAACATTACATTCTGCCCTTGATGAATAGTATGCTTTGTCTGTATAGCACACAAGAAACAATACTGTATCCCAATGCATGTGACAATAATAAATCAAATCAAAGTTGATGGTCCCTAGTTTGCCCTAGGTCCTCATGCAAAGAAAAAAAAAGACTGTTTAAATTCTAAGGAGTCACAACATGGCACAGAGCATTTACATAAGGAAGAGCACAAACAAAAGAAAAAGGCAAAAATGTAGTACAAGTACCTGTTTCTCACTTAGTGGTGGTATAACAGAAATGTTGTGCAGCTGCTTTGTTCCAATTACAGTTTTCATGTACTGGACCTGGCAGGTCAGCGAGTCCACAGAAACAGTATAAAAATTGGAATTGCTGATGTTGAGGGTGCTCTGAAAAACAAAGCGCACTGGGTTAAATATCAAAGAGCATGCTGCTAATGGTTAAATATTCTAAAAACTAACATTGCAGTGTGCTGCTGGAGAGCCACTTAACCTGCTCCGGGGGCTAGCATAGAACTTGGTGTTGCAATAAGCAAAGTGATGAGAATCTCACACCATGGGAGGAAGTAGAGGAAAAAAGGGGGAGATGGGGAGTGCAACTTCACCCTCAAAGGATTTCCCACAACAGGGAGATTATAGAAACTGGGATCACACTAAATCATGAACTACTTTTGAAATCTTTAGAAACTCTTCCCTCAGGATTTGCAAGAGATTCTCCCTCACCACCACTTTGTTAAAGCTCTTGCCCCTCACACTTGCCTCCAGTATTAGTGCCCATGACGTCAGTAGCCTGGTCAGCTTCAAACAGTCCTGCATCATGCCAATTTGAGTGGGGATATTGCCCTCCCTCCAATTAAAAAACCCCCCAGCCTGTTTGTTCAGGTGGGCACTCTACTGAACAAAAATAAAGTTAGCATGTTTTTATTCCTCTCATTGTCGCCATAAGGATCTGATGTGTCAACTGGCTAGTGTTGGACCAGAATTATACTTATGCAGCATTTTGGGAGGCATGAAGTTGTGCAATTAAAAGTTGGCAACCTTAGCCTGAAATCTTGGATAGTTAAAGCAATGCAACTATAATTTCTGTGTCGGCTGATCTATAGAAAAATAACTGCAGATTTTATTTGGTGGGGTGCAAAGCAGTAACGCATTTCCTCAAATTAGGTTAAAGTCACATCAGGAAAAAGCTTGCTCTGAAACAATGACATTATGTCATCTACAAGCAGATCCAACACACGAGTTTGGCCAACTGGATTAGAAATAAGCCAGACAGTATTGGCAAAGGACAATACCATTTGAATATTGAAAAACTATGTGGTCTGGTTACTCAGACTACTAACAAGTATTACATGAACAATCTTACAGCAAAATTTTAAAGGACAAGACAAAAACAGATAAGAAAAATATGCTGCATTTATAACCACCATTCTGCTGGAAGCATCTATTCCACAAGAGCAATTCAGCCATCCCATTCCCCTGCAAATTTCTCTTCAGGTACATAATGGAATCTGCCTCCATCTTCACCAAGCCCTCAGGTAGTGCATTCCTGCATTAAAAACCAAGCACTGCACCAAAACTTTAAATTATAAAGTCATATGCCTAGGCAAAAAAAAAGGTACTGGATTAACTATTAGACCCAAAGACTGACAAACCCCTAGGCCTGCATCCTAGATCTGGAAAGAAGTAGCTGCAAAGACAGGAGACTCACTGGTCCTAACCATAACCTTCCAAAGTTCCTTAAAAGTCCCAGATTTAGAACAAATGCAACACCTCAAGGGAGGAAACTATAGTCCAGTTTGTCTGACATCTGTCATTGGGAAAATGCTAGAATCCATTATCAGGATATTTCAAAATCATAGAATCCCTACAGTACAGAAAGAGGCCATTCAGCCCATTGAGTCGATACTGACTGCAATCCCACCCAGGCCCTATCCCCATAACCCTACATATTTACCTTGCTAATGCCCCTGACACGAGTCAATTCAGCATGGCTAATCAACCTGACCTGCACATCAGGTGGAGTACACATGGTTTTATCAAACAGAAAAGATGAGGCTTTTGAGGAAGTAACAAACAAGATGGATAAAGGGGGAAACATTTGGTGTACTCAGATATCCAAGAGGCTTTTGCCAAGGTATCACAATAGAAGCACATGGTATAGGTAGCAACATATTAGTATGGATGAAGGATTGGTTAGCCAATTGTATGGATAAATGGATCATTTTAAGTTGGCAAGCTGAACAAGCAGGGTACACAACTATCAGCACTGGGGTCTCAACTTACAATTTATATCTGACTTGGATGAAGGGACCATGTGTATTGTAGCTAAATTTGCTGATGACACCAAGATAGGCAGGAAAGCAAGCAGTCAAGGAGGTAAAGAGGTCACAAAGGTACAGACAAGCTGAGTGTAGTCAAAAAAATTGGCAGATGCAATACAAGGTGGGAAAACATGAACTGCCCCACTTTGGCAGGAAGAACAGAAAAGCAGTATTAATTTAAACAGTCTTCATTTATGATGGGAGGAGGAGATTGAGAACTGTACAGGCTAAGGATTCTCCACTGCAGTAAGCAGTGAAGTTGGGTCAAGTCATTGAATTTATTCAAGGCAGAGTTAGAGAGATTTTAAATCAACGAGTTAGCAGTTATGGGGCAAACAGAAAAGTGGAGTGGAGACCACAATCAGATCCGCCATGATCTTATTGAATGGTGGAGCAGACTTGAAGAGCCAAAGTGACCTACTTCTGCTCCCAAATCCTAGGTTTTTAAACACACTGAATGACGATTTGTGCACATTTACTCCAGGTCCCTTCTCCAGCACCCCTTTAGAACCATATCCTTTATGCTATCTCCTCTTCCTTGCCACTAAAAGTATCACTTCCCACAGATCTGCAATTAGTCTGCCCATTCCACCAACCTTTCTACATTACAACGATACTTTTATATTCAACATTTTTTGCACCACTGCCCCCAAATATCATACCTTCCAGATTCTCTGGAAACTAAATTACCCTGAATTTTCTAGGACAAAAGACAAGAGTCCCAGATATAATTTTTAAAACTCCATCTCCTCACATAAGCAAAACATGCAAGACTAAAACTAACAGTACACCATTTAAATTAGGACTGAGGCCCATCTTAATCACATCATAAACCAACCTGACTTGGAGGCCCAAACTTGCATGAGAACAGCATGCAAAATAAAAATGGATACACCTTATTTAAGAAGGGACTTAGATCAGAGATAAAAATGGAAAGGGGAGGAATATGGACTAACTGAAAGCACTTAAAATACAAAAGTGTTTCAATATATTGTAAAGAAAAGTTAATTACAGTCATGTCAATGACAACTTTGGAGTTATTGTGGTCAAACTTGACTATAACCACTCTGATTCCATCATCGTTCACAACCACCGACCGAGGGAACAAGAAGAAGACAACCAATCCAGATATGAACAGGCACAGGAATATGGATAAGAAGACATACAACTTCCTGAAATACAAAAAAAAAGGACATTTGGTTTAAGCAGTAAAGATTTCCTTTACATATAGTCAAACTAATTATCCCACTCATTTCACAACATGGTCAGCGATAATCAATTTAGGTACAGTGGGAAAACAGGCAGGAGATGCTTAAAGAGGCAAATTTCATTTGTGGAACCTAGAAAGTGCAATTTAAACAAGCTGGAAAGTCAGTTGGCTGGACAGCTGGTTTGTGATGTGGAGCAACATCAACAGCATGGGTTCAATTCCCATACTGGCTGAAGTTAAATCTTGCAGACCCACTTCATGTTTAACTTCCTCTTTTGCAGGCCATTTCCTTTGGAGAAACCAAAGCTACCATCAGGCTGAGAGTCTATGTAAACATTGCGGTTAGGGTGGCAGAACACCATTGGCATTACCAAGACATGACCTGAAGTGGGTGGGTCAGGTCACTTGTTTGGAAGGGGGAAAGACATATTGGCGATGACCAAAGCTGCCCAGTGCTGTTCCTGCTGGATGGAGCATCAAACCCACTTTAGTGGGTTTGCATATTAAAATTGGGTTGCTGCCCACTCTTGGGCAGGAAACCTATTGGGTCAGGTGAATCTCAACTCTAGCCCTGTGCCCCCACCACCCACTGGAATGAGCCAATAAATTAAAAGCACCAAATTTGTTCCAGACTGTTTAGTGTTGGAAACGAGATTCAAGCTTCCAGGTCCAGTCACAGGTACAAGTTGCTAATTATTCAAGCTCCAAAGACTTACGTTCTTTGAGGCTGCAGCCTCTGGTCACTGTATGGGATCAAGGCCACCAATTCATTAATCTGCCCTGCAAAACAAGGGAAAAAAAGCGGAGTTTAATAAGTCCAACTTAGACCATTATTGGGAGGACACAAACCAAGATTACCCATGTGCCTTATGGACATGCAATGCATAGTTAAGTGTGCAGAGGAACCTCTCATTGGAGAACTGTTGAAACATTGGTATAAAATTAATACTGGAATAATGTCTGGGATTGGAGAAAGACAGATATTCCAACCTCCCCATTGCTTATAAAACACATCTAGTTCCCTACACCACTTCAAAGAACAAAATTCAGTACAACAGATTACTATTCAGAAAAAATATTGGGTTGCATGATTAGAATAAGGCAATTTTAAAAACGTTTTCTGGTAATCTTTCCTCTTGCAGCACCATTTGCCCCTTTTATGAATAAATGGAACCAAACAGCATTGTTCCTCGCAACTTTGGTAACAAATGATTGAAAATAGATGGTGTTAGGAAGTAGTGACAAATTGCTGGTGAGCATCTCACTGGTCAGGGGAGTGTAGGAAAGGACAGACTTCCCTTTCCAATTGCATTAATGTTAAAACAACTCCATGAAAATGGTTAAAGAGACAGTTGTACCCAGCAAAGCTTCTTGATTTGAAGTAGCTCAATTATCCATGGCAAATATTTTGGTCTTCATACCTTACACATCTCCTTCCTTACAGACTTGGAAGAAACTAGTGACTTTGGACCTTTGTCTCATGTTTTGATTGATAAAAATCAGTTATGATTATTCAATGTTGGTATAACTATACCATCTAGGTGAATTTGATGGACCTTTGACTTTTTGTCTTGCAATTTCTACATAGAATCCCTACAGTACAAAAAGGAGGCATTTCAGCCCCATCATGCCAGCACTGACAATCCCACCCAGAGCTCCTCCCCAGAACTCCATGTATTTACCCTGTTAGTTCACCTGGCACTAGGGGGCAATTTAGCATGGTCAATCTACCTAACCTACACATCATTGGCTTGTGGGAGGAAACCCATGCAGACACTGAGCATGCACACTCCAGTCACCCAAGGTCAGAACTGAACTTGGGTCCTGGCACTGAGGCAGCAGTGCTAACCACTGTGCCACCCCCCACCCTGTGCTGGCCAGCTATTTGAACCCAGAATTCTTGCAATGCTATTTACTCTCCACCACAAGAGATTTTACAGTAGTAGGTTTTGTCTTGGGATGGACCTAGAATATATTGAATAGTTTACCAAATTGCAGCTTATATAACCTCACCATTTAGGAAATATCCCTGATGAAAGCAGGAAACAATACAGTACACAGGATTCAAACTGAGTTGCTGTTTTCCTTTATTCAACTTTATACTCAACACATCAAGGCTGCAACTTCACTTCAGGTATAAAGCGGACAGGGATACAGTCCAAATTTATGCCAGAGTTTGGATAGCACATGCAGTGAGCATCTCAAAACCAGCTGTTATGGAAAGTTGGCAAAGAAACTCTGGATAGGATTCCCTTAACACCAACTGTTAGAATTGCCAACAAATGTGATTTAATGCATACTTTGAGATGCCAAAGCAAATTAAAGCAACAACAAGACCACTAACAGTAAAAGCAGTAACAAGACCACTTTAACAGCAAATTGGCTGAGACAAAAAAAAAACAAATGAACATTATGGAGAAGGGTGGGCATTGGTCTCAGACCTTGCCCACTCCTCTTCCCTCCAGAATCAGTCTTAAATGATGCCAAGGTTTTCTGGCCTCTACTTCCATCTGAAAGTCAACTAGATGTGGCCAAAAACTCTAAAATTCAGTCTTATCCAAGTCATTAATATGGAAAAGAAAATTTACAATTGCTTACTCTTGGGGTATCCAACCTTCTATTAGTCTGAAAGGTTGGAAAACTTGAAATAAAAAAACAAGAATTTCAATAGGAACAACTATGAATGCAATTCAATAAATAAAAATCTTGCATTTAAACAGTGTTTTGCACAACCATAGCAGTTTAAAGCCACTGAAGTACTTCTGAAGTATAGTCAATGCTGTGATGCAGCAGCCAATCTGCACATAGATAATGGCTAGATAATCTGGTTTGCAGTGCTTTGAGGGATAGACATTGGCCAGAAGCACAACAGGGAGAACCCTTCTGCTGTTTGTGCCATGGGATCTTTTCTATCCAACCAAGCAAGCAGATCAGCCAGTTTAATGTCCCATCCAACAGTACACCACTGGAATGGCAGTGTTATTTTTGTATTCAAGCCCTGAAGTGGAACTTAGAATTTAGCACCTGCATCCTCAAGCAACCAACTGAGCCACAGCAAACAATTGGGTTTATATCAGAACTGTAGAAGTTTAAAGCACAGAAAAAGAGACCAGTTGAGCCATCACATTGGCACTGGTCCTTTGAAAGACCAATCCAAAAATATTCCACAGCCTTGTCCATGTGCTTTAGGTGCAAAGTGCAAGCTTCCATACCACTCCCACATACTATTAAAATAATGCAGCTAGGTTAGACATGCCCTTCACAGATCCATGCTGGCTCATTGATTAGCTTGTGTATCCAAAGTGTTCAGTCACCTCATTCAAAAGGTAACAAATTTCATTAACTTACTGACAGGCCTTTGGATTTTTTTTTAAACTGGCAACATGGTGGTGGACAACTCCCCTGCACTTGATGGCATGCACCCAATGGGTCTTAAGTTGCTACAGAGATAGTGGACAAATTGGTTGCAATCCAAAAAATTCCCTAGATTCTGGAAAGGGCCCAGTGGATTGAAAAACCCCAATGCAACACTGGATAAAAGCAAATTACTGTGGATGCTGGAATCGGAAATCAAGAGAAAATGCTGGAAAATCTTAGCAGGTCTGGCAGCATCTGTAAGGAGAAAAGAGCTGACATTGAGAGTCCAGATGACCCTTTTTCACAGCTTTGGCAAAGGGTCATCTGGACTCACGATGTCAGCTCTTCTCTCCTTACAGATGCTGCCAGACCTGAGATTTTCCAGCATTTTCTCTTGATCCCAATACAACACCACTAGCCGAGACAGAAAGCAGAAAACTATAAGCCAATACATGGCATTCAGGTGAGGGCAGGACATTTAGAAAATCAGAACACAAATCAGATGGTCAACATGGTTTTATGAAAAGTAAATGGTGTTTGGCAAATTTAGTAGAGCTCTGAGATGCAACGAGCAGGGTGGTGACAGAAAGCCCCATCAACAGCCTGGCACGCTGCTGATGACCTCTGTACAACTTCATTATAGTGCCTGCCCAAAAGTTGCACACAGATCTCTGTGGTTAGGGGATTACTTAGTCGGGGAATTCTGTTTTTGACAGTTGAAAACAGATAGTAACTGATACCCAGAAAGCTATTCTGGTGAAATGTGCTTGTGATTTAATTGTTATTTTGGTCCATAGGGGTATGACAGTGCATGAAGTGAAAATCAATAGATGCAGCGCATTGAGTTCCAACAGAGCTGGTGGTATTGGGGACATTTTTCCCCCAAAATAGGACTGGCCAACAATGAACTCGAACAAAGTAATCATTTTCAGACTGGCAAGTTGCCTAGGTTAGGTGAACAGACAATAAGAGTATTAGTGCAGGAAAATGGGAGGTTGTCCACTGATGGGGGAAAAGTAGCATATTATTTAAAATGGAGAGACTGCAGAGTGCTGCAGTTAAGGGATCAGAGTGCCTTGTCAGGTGGGTAAGTGGAACTGATCCACTTCAGATCAGCCATGATCTTATTGAATGGCAGGGCAGACTCGAGGGGCTAGATGGCTTATTCCTGCTCCTATTTCTTATGTTCTTGTACACGTGTACATGATTCAAAGTACAAGGGTCAGCAAATAATTAGGAAAATAGAACATCGGCCTTTACCCCAAGGAGGATGGAATATAAAGGGAAGCAACACCACACCTAGAGTGTAGACTGTAGCAGGCAGCATGGTGGCAGTGGTTAGCACTACTGCCTCAGCACCAGGGACCCAGGTTTGATTCCCTGTCTCTGCAAGTCTGTATGTTCCCCATGTTTGTGTGGGTTTCCTCCAGGTGCTCTGGTTTCCTCCCAGTCTGAAAGGTGTGCTGGTTAGGTGCATTGGCCAGGCTGGATTCTCTCACTGTACCCAAACAAACGCCAGAGTGTGGCGACGAGGGGATTTTCACAATAACTTCATTGCAGTGTTAATGCAAGCCTACTAGTGACACAAACTTAGTACCATGTAGAGTTTTGATCACCTGGGGAGGTAGTTCAGAGGTTAACTAGGCTGATGAAAGTGGAGCTCATACTCAAATCAAATCTCAGCCACTCCAACTTAATGTACTCAAATCACAACTTTGCTGCTTTTAGACAAATCCTTAACACTAGCTCTCACTTTCTGATAATAGTACAGCTCTTGTAGGCACAGGACTTGGAATGGTGCCAAATACTCCTTGGAGCACTTCCCACACTCATCATTTTATCAGTTAATAGTTCTGCCCAGTTCATTTCCATCAATTTACAGCCCCATCCCTCCAAGTCCACCTTTCCCAGCTGGTGGAAAAGATAGAGGAACAAATATCAAGGAGTTTACAGAGAGGCACAAGTAGTATAAAGTAGTTATATTGGGAGACTTCAAATATAAACTGGCACAAGAATAATGTAAAGGAAAGAGAAAGAAAGTTTCTGAAGGCTCAGGTGTCTTTTCTCAATCAACCCACTTCCAGTCCAATGAGGGAAGCATTGCTGGATCTGGTTGGGAATAAATTTGTGGATAAAGTGTCAGCAGGAGCATTCGGAAGATAGTCATCATTGTATCACAAGGTTTAGTTTGGCCAGGGAAGAGGACAAGTAAAAAGAATTAGGAGGGGGGCAATGTCAATGGAGTGAGAACAGATTCCAGTCTATCTGGGCCAGATCCAAGACTGACAGACAAAAAAAAACTAAACAATAGGCTGCTTTTAAAAAGCCAATTCAGCTGGAGTAAACAAATCCAGGGCTCCCTGGATGATGAGACAAGACAAGATGAAGCATATGTGGATAATACAAATGAAAATCAGGTTGAATATACAAGATTGAGGGGAAGTGAAAAAGACAGCGCACAGGGTGGCAAAGGCAAAGGGGCTGGTTATGGATGTAAAAGGGATTTATGCAAATTTACTAAATGAATGCTCTGCAGCTATTTTTAACCAAGGAATATGATGCTGGCCAAGCTAGTGAAAGAGGCAGTTGAGATACTGGATGCACTAAAAATTTGGGAAAGTGGTGGTATTAGATCCACTAGGACCAGATACAATGCAGCCAAGGATAGAGGGGGAGAGACAGGGTGGTAATTGCAGAAGCACTGGCTATGACGTTTCAATCTGCCTTAGATATACAGCAGGTGCCAGAGGACTGAGAGAACTGCAAATATTACCCTTGTGGTGCAAGAATAAGCCCAGCAACTATAACCAGTTTAACCTTGGTTATGGAAAGGGTTTAAGAAATAACTGTGGGACTAAGTGAATAGTTGACTAACTGGCTCGTGTTTGTGGGGTAAGCATGGACTTCCAAAAGGCATTGGATAAAGTGCCACATGACAGGCTCGTCAGTAAGGTTAGGACTCACTGAATGAAAGGAACATGGATACAAAATTGATGGAATGACAGAACAGTTGTTTTTCCAAACCGGAGGGTTTGAGGTAGGTCCACAGGGGTCAATATTTGGACCATTGCTTTTCTTGATACATACTAAATGGTCCAGACTGGGCTGTACACAGCACAAATTCATAATTTGAAGATGACAAGACGTGAAGTGTTGTGAACAGATGATAGTGATGGACTTCAAAAAAAGACAGACTGGTGGAATGGGCAGAAAGGCAGCAAGCTAATTTGACAAAATGTAGTGACATTTTGCAGGAAAGAAAGGAATACAATTCTAAAGGGGGTGGAGGGGCAGAGGGACCTGGGTATACACAAACCATTGAAGGTGGTGGGATAGTTTGGAAGACTGGAACAGCATCCTCAGCGTTACCATTAAAGGCTGAGAGTTCAAAAGCAAGTAGTAGTGATAAACTTGTATAAAAACACTGGTTTGGCCTAAACTGAGTATTGTGTCTAGTTCTGGGCATCACATTAGGAAAATTGTGTGCAGAAAATGATTCATGAAATGTGTATTGATCAGAGAAGCCACCTTGGGAGAAAATATTACAAGGATTTGGGAGTTTGAATAGTGGAGACACTGGCTTGAATTCAGTCTCATCCCACCACCAAAATTAGAGATTCTCTCCTCGCAACCCCCCATGCCCCCCCAATTATTTCAGCAGGACTGGAGAATCACAGCTGCTGGAGGAATCAAGATGTGGAGATACTGGCGTTGGACTGGGGTAAGCACAGTAAGAAGTCTCACAACACCAGGTTAAAGTCCAACAGGTTTATTTGGTAGCAAATACCATAAGCTTTCGGAGCAATGCTCCTTTGTCAGATGGAGTGGTCTCAGAGACCACTCCATCTGACGAAGGAGCATTGCTCCGAAAGCTTATGGTATTTGCTACCAAATAAACCTGTTGGACTTTAACCTGGTGTTGTGAGACTTCTTACGGAGGAATCAAGACAGAGGATACAGATTTTGAGGTTGGCAAAAAACTTGAAAACTCCAGTGAGTGGTTAGAATCTGGAATGCATTGCCTGGGTGTGGAGACAGATTCAGTGGGGCTTTCAAAATTGAATAATGTAAAAAAAGAGAAAGAAATTGCAGAGCTAAGAGGAAAACAGTGTGGGACTGGATGAATTGCCTGCAGAGAGATGGCCTCCTCCTGTGCGGTAACCATTCTAACATCAAATTACGTCACTTAAACCTGGCTTACTCATATCCAAACAGCAAGAGAACTGCTAGTTCTGACTTGCTGTTTGGTTTTTGGTTCAATTCAGTCACAAAATAGCACAGGAGACCATTCAGCACACTGCTTGGTTGGCTCTTTAAGAAGCACTAGTTAGTCACAGTCCACCACCATTTCTTCCTATATCCCCAAAAAAAAATGTTCTCCAATCATTCAAGCCTTTTTGTGCACTGTTAAATGTGCCTTCATCACCTTAAGGCAATGCAATCCAAATTCTAACCATTCACTGGAATTAAATCCCCCACAATTATGCTGGACTTTTGGCCAATGCCTATGTCCTCGAGTTCTTGATCCCAGCTACTGGAACTAGACCTTGTGATTTTAAAGTTAAACCTCCTAGCTTTCGCTTACAAAAGCAAAACCTATTCCAGCTTTACTAGTCGAACCATGCAATTGTAATCCCACATCCCTGAAAGCAGGCTAGAAATTCTCACCTATACCCTTGCCAGATCCAAGTGAGAGTTATACAATTGGATGCAGTACTCCAGCTGATGTCAAACAAAGTGTTTTATAAATTGGTGGTGCAGAGCTTCCTGGTTCTTTTGCATTTATGCATCTACTTACAAAGCGAGGGTCCCATATAAGTATACAGAAAATGCTGGGCACCTCCCGTGGAGAGAAAAGCAGCCAACACTTCAGGTCAATGATCTTTCCCCATATGCTTTCTAAACCAGTCATACCATGGTCAAAGATTCACACACAAACACCAAGTCACTCTGTTCTTACACCCCCCTTTCTAAATTTAGTTTGCACCATCTTTCTTCCTAACAAAAACACATCACCTCATTATGCTTGCGTATTGAATATCAACCCATCATCTTTCACTACAATTTCAAGCTAGTCAGTTGAGCCTCGCACCCATATGTCATTAAACAGAAAAAAAAGCAGTGTTTGTTGTACTTAACCCTGAGGAACACCACTGTATCCCTCCAGTCGGGAAAAGTGTCAATTCCCAAAGCAGCTTTCTATTCTTTAGCCAATTTTATTCATGCTGCTACCTTTAAAAAAATCCCAAGGGTTTTGATTTGGCCAATACACCCAATATCAGGAAGTCTTTTCTGCAACCTCCATGTTTATGCATCCCACTGCTATCAGGACATTTGTAGACAATGCTCAGTCTTGTATCTTTTTCTGTTGATTTGATTTATTGTCAATTTAGTATACAGTGAAAAGTATTGTTTCTTGTGTACAAAGCATACTGTTCATAGAGAAGGAAAGGAGAGAGTGCAGAATGTAGTGTTACAGTCATAGCTGGGGTGTAGAGAAAGATCAACTTAATGCAAGGTACGTCCATTCAAAAGTCTGATGGCAGCAGCGAAGAAGCTGTTAGAGTTGGTTGGTACGTGACCTCAGATTTTTGTGTCTTTTTCAAGAGAGAATGTCCAGGGTGCGTGGGGTCCTTAATTATGCTGGCTGCTTTGCTGAGGCAGCAGGAAGTGTAGAGAGTCAATGGATGGGAGGCTGGTTTGCGTGATGGATTGGGCTACATTCACAACCTTTTGTAGTTTCTTGCAGTCTTGGGCAGAGCAGGAGCCCACACCAAGCTGCGATACAACCAGAAAGGATGCAGTCTACTGCCTCTTACAATATCACTCTCTAATGCTGCAAATGCCCATCCGTATTAATGTCTCAGTAATGGTCACTAAATCACATCTTTTAAACTAAATTTGTACTTCAAATACATATAAATCTATAGAACTCTGACCAATTGACATAATGAGGTGGACCTTTTTCCCAGCCTAGCATAGTTCTTTCCCAAGACAGTGTCCTACAAAATGGAACCCCCTCCCTGCCACAAATATTCAGCCATGTTTATTTCCTTAACCCAATTGACCCCCTCGTGAAGAGTCTACTCTGGAGTTCCTGCTTTTCCAATAAGCTACCAATACCACCCCAGCAGGATCTCTTCCTGGTTCACTTCAACAGCTTGGCCAGTATGGACCACAGCAACTGGATCATCTTCCTCCTTTCGCAGTCACTTCAAAATATCCAGAGCAAAGGTAATAAACAACAACTAGTCATTGAGACGGACTAGGCCACCTTTTTGGTTCAGTGATAAAGGCAGAAGCCAAAACAGTGGTATGGAAACCAGGTTTGCAAGCTGCAATATTTGGGGACCATCTGAGGGATGCTTGGGTCAAGGAGATGTAACCAGTAGAGAAAAGGCAAAATTAATGACAGCTTGCATAGGGTAGAAAGGAGATGCAGCAGTCAAAAGTGAGTGAAGTACAAAGAAAGGAGAGCAGGAGGCACTTCTCATGCACAAGATGGGCTTGAGATGACAAAGGGGGAGAAAGTAGAGCAAGGAATTGCAGACGGCAATCTGGATTTACAGCAGAAGTGCATGAATGGTCTTTTATCTTGGGAGGTTAAAGGTAACCAAGAATGAACACCTCACATTTGAAAGGTGGAGGGGCTTTGAGGCTGAGGTAACTGCAGTCATTGGGGGGTGCATTATATAGTTGCCCTTCAGAATGCAAAATACTTGGTGCAGACAGTTATCTGGCTGCTGCTATGCATTGGGATGGCTTACTACAAATATCTAGGCTGTTTCTCTCCTCCTCCCCCCCCACCACCTACACAGAGCACCAAGGACTAGAAATGGGTGGAAAACTTGCAAGGAGACATAACAAAACACAGCATAAAATCTCATCTACATTTTACGTGGAGAAGGCAGGGTCAGCAGAAGGGAAAAAAGTGTCAGGGCAATGGCTAGTTGTACAAAAAGGTCTTGCCCTGAAGTGCTGACCTATGAATAACAGCAAGCACTTGACTGGCCAGAGGGGCATTAAAAACAAGCTTGTGATGATCAGGCAGAGCATTCAACACCTATACAAGTTTCTACAGCCTTCAGACTGGAGGGAATATGAAAGTGTGAAATATGAAAAGGACAAAAAACAAACAGGAGGAATGACATCACGATTTGAGACTTGAGACTGCGAACAGCACAAGGAAAACAGACCACAGCACAGAAGGAAACAAATTCATTGCTCAACAGTTGAGCAGCTAGTCAAGTTATATAGATTTCTAGGTTAAAGTTTATTTTAGTCAAAAGCAAGACTTACACTGCAAAAGTAGTTAAGAAATTTCTCTAGTCACCACACTCCAGCACCTGTTTGGCCCAATGCACCTAACCTGCACATTTTTCAGACTGTGGGAGGAAACCCACGCAGACACAGGGAGAACGTGCAGTTCTCCACACAGACAGTGACCCAAGCCAGGAATCAAACCCAGGTCCCTGGCACTGAGGCAGTGCTAACCACTGCCATCATGCCACCCAGGGAAGACAAGAGGTAGAGCAGAGGCAAAGAATTTGTCAGTTTTCTAATGAGGTGAAAATTGAACCACACTAGAAACAATATGCCCATCAGGCTCAAAATATTGTGTAGATGTTTCAGTAAAGTGCCCAGCCCTTCAAATAATCCAACAAGCTACGAGTTGAAAGGAAAGGGACAAGATTCCACAACAGCATACATAACTGTATTGGCTGAAGGAACAGGTTCATTTCACATTTTATTTATGCCAAGACTCACGTGACAAGAGTGGGAGCAGTGGTGCCTTCATGAGCTCTGGTGCTACTCAATTTAATTAAAAAAATAAAACCTGATGCACAACCCAAAATTATTTGATCCTGAACCATTTGTATGAACATGTAGAACAATGAGCATTCTGTACTGTACTAAATTTTAGGGATTTGTTGCATAGACCACAAGACATAGGAGCAGAATTAGGCCACTCAGCCCATCGAGTCTGCTCTACCATTCAGTCACAGCTGATTTTTTCCCTCATCCCCATTCTCCTGCCTTTGCCCTATAACCGCTGATCCCCTTATCAATCAAGAACCTATCTGTCTTAAAGACACTCAATGACCTGGTCTCCACAGTCTTCTGCAGCAAAGAGTTGCAGATTCACCACTCTCTGGCGGAATAAATTCCTCCTCATTTGTTTTAAAGGATCATCCCTTTAGCCCAAGGTTGTGCCCTCCAGTTCTAGTTTTTCCCCTACTCATGGAAACACCCTCTCCACACCCACACTATCTAGGCCTTAGATACGGGGCCCAAAACTGTTCACAATACTCCAAATGGGGTCTGACCAGAGCCTTATACAGCCTCAGAAGTACATCCCTGCTCTTGTATTCTAGCCCTCGCGACATGAATGCTAACATTGCATTTGCCTTCCTAACTGCCGACTGAACCTGCACGTTAACCTTAAGAGAATCTTGAACAAGGACTCCCAAGTCCCTTTGTGCTTCTGATTTCCTAAGCATTTTGCCCCATTTAGAAAATAGTCTATGCCTCCATTCCTCCTTCCAAAGTGCATAACTCACTTTTCCACACTGTATTCCATCTGCCACTTCTTTACCCACTCTCCTAACCTGTCCAAGTCCTTCTGCAACCCCCCTGCTTCCTCAATACTACCTGTCCCTCTACATATCTTTGTATCATCTGCAAACTTAGCAACAGTGCCTTCAGATCCTTCCTCCAAATCGTTAATGTATATTGTGAAAAGTTGTGGTCCCAGCACTGACCGGAGTCACACCACTAGTCACCGGCTGCTATCCTGAAAAAGACCCCTTTATCCCCACTCTGCCTTCTGCCAGTCAGCCAATTCTCTGTCCATGCCAGGATTTTACCCTCAACACCATGGACACTTATTTAACACTCTCCTATGCAGCACCTTGTCAAAGGCCTTCTGGAAATCTAAATAAATCACATCCACGGGTTCTCTTTTATCCAACTTCCTTGTTACCTCATCAAAAGAGGCAACAGATTTGTCAGACGTGACCTCCCCTTGACGAAGCCGTGCTGACTCGTCCCACTTTATCATGCACTTCCAAGTACTCTGCGAACTCATCTTTAATAACAGACTCTAAAATCTTGCCAATGACCAAAGTCAGGCTAACCGGCCTACAATTTCCTGTCTGCTGCCTCCCTCCCTTCTTAAACAGCAGTGTTACATAAGCTACTTTCCAGTCCTCTGGGACCCTCCCTGTCTCCAGTGATTCCTGAAAGATCACCAATTTCTTCTGGTAAAATGGAAAGTTCTCAAAAGTGACAAACCAGCAACGTTTTTGCAGCACTGAAAGGACAATTTCATTTAAATGTAATCGTTTTGTTGCAAAACACTTTTTGCATTTGTGGTTGTTATTGGCAAGGTCACACTTCCTTCTGTCACGGAAACAATAGGGTGCACCCAAAATGTTTTAATCAGACAGCAATTCAAATTGCTAAACACCTGACTCCATAACAAGAGCAATGTTTGTTCATGCTGCTTGAAACGGTTTGTCTGAAAACTTATACTTATATAAAAGTAAATGCCCGCAGATGCTAGAATCTGAAACCTAGAGGGAAAATCTCAGCAGGTCTGGCAGCATCTGTAAGGATTCAGCTTGCCAGCTTTGACAAAGGGTCATCTGGACTCGAAACGTCAGCTCTTTTCTCTCTTTACAGATGCTGCCAGACTTCCTGAGATTTTCCAGCATTCTCTTTTCAACTCACTCACTGCCTAATTTGACAGACTTTAGCCAGGTGATTCCCCTCCCACCACCATGCACAAGAAATTATTTCCTTAAAACTCATTGAAATAGTACAAATTGCAACAGTCAAACTGCTTTTACATAGTCTTTTCAGACACCAAAAACAAGCAACACATCCAGAATGGCCTTCTGTCTTAACACGATTCTAACAGCAACAGAATCCCACATGCATGGTATTGAACAGTGCAATTCAACCAGTCATCTACTAGATCACAACAAAATGCTTCTATTGGGTCCATTTGTTCTTTTGAACAGACAAGGGGACAGCATTGCTACAGGGTTTTTAAATAATTTCCTTCATTGAACAGAATGGAAAATGAACATGACGGTAGTAGTGAAAAAAAGCAAATTTAGAAACTGGCTGCTGGTGTCCACCAGCTTCCACGTGCTGGAATGTGCAGGCGATAGCACATTCAAGGACTTTTAAAATGGGGCAGTACATTTGCAAGGATAACAGGGCCACGGAGTTTTCTTTGGCGACAGCGACAACCATTATCCATATCTGTCAATACCTTGGGGGGGGGGGGGGGGGGTGGTGTTTACAAAAGTCTGAGGACACATACCAACCGACTCAAGAACAACTCCTTCCCTGCCATCAGACTTTTGATGTGGAGATGCCGGCGTTGGACTGGGGTAAACACAGTAAGAAGTTTAACAACACCAGGTTAAAGTCCAACAGGTTTATTTGGCAGGTGTGGCTTTTGCTACCAAATAAACCTGTTGGACTTTAACCTGGTGTTGCTAAACTTCCCACTGTATCAGACTTTTGAACAGACCTTGCATTAAGTTGATCTTTCTCTGCACACTAGCAGTGACTGTAACACTACATTCTGCACCCTTTCCCTCTACGAACGGTATGCTTTGCCTGTCTAGCACAGGAGAAAATACTTTTCACTGTATCCAATATATGAGACAAATCAAAAATCAGTCATATCTGAGGAGTCAACATCCCTCAAAGTTTCAGGGGTGAGGAACATACTAGGATGAACAGCCAAGGTAAGAGAAGTAATAGTATTATTTTGATGTGGAGATACCAACATTGGACTGGGGTGGGCACAGTAAGTCTCAACACCAGGTTAAAGTCCAACCACAAGCTTTCAGAGCACTGCTCCTTCAATCACGAGCTTCCAATCACATGTTCATGCCATCACTAAGACTGCAGCACTCCAAAAGCTCATGATGCCAAATAAACCTGTTGGACTTTAACCTGGTGTCGAGACACTTACTGCATTATTTGGGACTAGGGAAAAGCTAGGGGTGACATGCAGTAGAGTAAATTACTTGCTGCAGAAACCCAAGTGCAATACAAGACAGAAAGAGTCTTAAAAACTGTGCCAGAGAGGCTAGCAAGATCACACAAGGTTAGGGGGTAGCCATGAATTAGAGCTGGAGAGTTTGGAGAGAGAGATTGAAATCACCAGGTGTGTCAAGGGCATTCACAGGCTAGCAGGGTGGGGAGAGCAGTTGAGATATGAGAGCTTTATTGCATTTGGGAGGTCAGTGGGATTTGAATAAGGGGAAGATTAAAAAGCACAACACAGCTGGTGGCTGAAGCTGTGTTGTGCACACAAGAGTAGGGGCAGCACAGTAGCTAGCGCTGCTGCCTCACAGCACCAGGTTCAATTCCTGGCTTGGGGTCAGTGTGTGGAGTTTGCACCTTCTCCCCATGCCTGCATGGGTTTCCTCCCACACTCCAAAGATGTGCAGGTTAGGTGGATTGACCCAAACAGGCACCAGAGTGTGGTGACTCAGGGGTTTTCCTCAGTAACTTCACTGCAGTGTTAATGTAAGCCTTACTCGTGACTGATAAATAAACTTTGAGTAGTGGACTGGCTGTGGCCTCACCCCCAAAACACACACAGGCAGTGGTGTTGCTAACTACTCTCGCTGACTTTAAAAAGCAGCTCAGTGTCCGAGCGAGTTACCAGCTCGCTTCTGACTGGGGAGGTCCCGGGTTCAGACAGTCCCCTGTCAGAGGGGGCATCCAGATGGACTTTCGGCCCCTCCATCCCTGGGCTAGCCCCTCACACTTGATTCGCAAACACTGTCTGATGTGCTATATAAAGCAGCGTTAGCCCATACGCTTTCCACCTGTCCCGCAGCAGCAGCAGCGGCGCTCAGCCAACACACAGTAGGAATGCCGGCGAGGCTGTTCGGCCCGGCGGCGGAAGGCAATCCCCCTCCCCAGCGTTACCTTTAGGGATGCGGCCGGTGCCTTGGCAGGTGGGGCAGGTGACACTGTCCTTGCCGGTAAACTCCACATACGGGAAGCGGGCGATGTCCTCCTGGCGGTCCTGGGCGTCGACCAGCAGGTCCTCGCTGCTCCCGGTGTCCGGGGTACGCCCCTTCCCGCGGCTGCGACGGCCTCGGGCACCTCGCGCTGACAACTGCGACCCCATCACTGTGCGCGCGCCTCCCACCGCCCCGGGGCGCGCTCTTTATACCGCGCATGTGCTGGCGCCTCCCACAGGCGCGCCCCGTGCGCGTTCGCCCTCTAAGCCGCGCATGCGCGCACTTTATACAGCGTTCGCGTCCCCAATTGGGTTCCCCGAGCGTGCGCGCCCCCCACGCCACGTGACGTTATGACGCACTTTTCCCGGCGAGCGCGTTCCCGGTCCTCCAGTTCATTATCTTCAGCTTCTCCCTTTTCCTCACAGCTCCATCATCTGCTTCACCTCAGCTCACCATACACAGCCAGCAGAGTGTGCAGCAAAGGTGAATGGATAATGAACACTAAGGGACAATTTAGCATTTCTTTCGACACCAATCAAGTAAACAAACTCAAATTAACTTAGGGACAAAGTAAAAGGGGCAGCTCCCCAAAAGAAAGGGGGAACAGCCCGAACCAAAATCAAAGTCGAAAGGAAACTTAAAACGTCTAACCAAAAGGTGATTATCGGGGTCGATAATACACCCCAGCGGCGCCCAGCGGTCGCGGAAGGCGTCAACCGCGCCCGTGGACACCGCATGCTCCCTCTCCAGAGACACCTGGCCGCGAATGTAGCCGCGGTAGAGGGGAAGACAGTCGGGATGGACGGCCCCGTCGATCGCCCGCTGCCTGGACCTATTGATGGCGCGTCTCGCCAGGCCCAGGAGCAGGTTCACGAGGAGGTCGGCATCCCGACCCACCCCTCTTCACACCAGGTGCCCGTAGATCAGGAGCGTGGGACTGAAGTGCAGACAAAACATCAGTAAGAGGTGTTTGAGGAAACCAAAAAGGGTGTGCAGTCTAAAACACAGAACGTAGACATGGTCCACGGACTCCACGAGGCCACAGAAAGGGCAGTCTCGGGAGCCCGTGTACCGGAAAAACCTACGGTTGTACGGCACTGCTGCGTGCAACACCCTCCACCCCAGGTCCCTGAGATAATTGGGGGAGATCCCTCCGTAGAGGGACCTCCACTGGGGACAATTTAGCATGGCCAATCCACCTAACCTGCACATCTTTGGACACTAAGGAACAATTTAGCATGGCCAATCCACCTAACCTGCACATCTTTGGACACTAAGGAACAATTTAGCATGGCCAATCCACCCTAACCTACACATCTTTGGACACTAAGGGACAATTTAGCATGGCCAATCCACCTAACCTGCACATCTTTGGACACTAAGGGGCAATTTAGCATGGCCAATCCACCTAAACTACACATCTTTGGACACTAAGGGACAATTTAGCATGGCCAATCCACCTAACCTGCACATCTTTGGACACTAAGGAACAATTTAGCATGGCTAATCCATGTGCAAACTCCACACAGATAGTGACCCATGCCAGAATGGAACCTGGGTCCCTGGCGCTGTGAGGCAGCAGCACTACCCACTGTGCCACCATGCTGCCCCTCTTCTCCTGTTTGTCTCCGGAGGGGTTCTTCTTCTACTCACTATACAGTCAGGGTGACTGCGACAATTTCTCCCAGAATTCTCCTCGGTGAAGTCTCTCTGCTACTTCTGCTGGATGTTCTTGAATTATGATAACGTTTATTAACTGCTAAAGAGGTAAGGAAAAATGGTAAAACACATGCATCTACATTCATACAGGTTAGAATTGAGATTTGAGTCCAATAGTAAGTAAATATAAATAAAAGGTTATACAGAACAGTCCTTGAGTTGTGAGGAGTAGATGATGTGTTGCGGCCCTGGTGGATTGATTGCAGTTTGATTCCAGTATGGCGAGTAGTTAATTCTTCGATTCAGGTGTCCTATGGTTTAGTAGCAAGATTTCTATTCTTTTTGCGGCTGCTGGCTGATCGACCTCCACAGTCAGAGAAAGAGTTTTAGAAATCCCTGCAAAAGATGGTTATTTTTGCAGGGGTCCTGCTTTAGGGGAGGGTAGGACCACTCAAAGATAAAGGAGGGAACTTGTGCTTGGAGGCAGAGGATGTGGGCAAGATGGTGGAAGGGTGTTTTTTTGGCTGGAGGTGCGTGACTAGTGGTGTTCCGCAGGGATCCACGCTGGGACCACTGCTGTTTGTGATATATATCAATTACTTGGATGAAAACATGGATGGGTGGGTTAGTAAGTTTGCAGACGACATAAAGATAGATGGAGTTGTGGACAATGTAGAAGGTCAAAGGACACAGCGGGATATAGGTCAGCTGAAGATATGGGCGGAGAAATGGCAGATGGAGTTTAATCCGGGTAAGTGTGAGTTGCTGCATTTTGGGAGATCAAATGTTAAGGGTGAGTATAGAGTTAACAGCAGGACTCTGAACAGCATTGATGTACAGAGGGATCTTGGGGTTCAAGTCCATAGCTCCCTGAAAGTGGCCACAGAAGAAGCTATGGTGGTAAAGAAGGCAAACGGCATGCATTGAGTACAAGAGTCAGGATGTCATGTTGCAGCTTTATAAAGCTTTGGTTAGGCCGCATTTCAAAGTATTGCGTTCAATTCTGGTCGCCACATTACGGGAAGGATGTAGAGGCTTTGGAGAGGGTGCGGAAGAGGTTTACCAGGGTGCTGCCTGGATTAGAGGGTATAAGCTCTGAGGAGAGGCTGGATAAACTAGGGTTGTTTCCTCTGGAGCAGCAGAGGCTAGGGGAGACCCGATAGAAGTCTATAAAATTCTGAGAGGCAGAGATAGGGTTTGACAGTCAGAATCTTTTTCCCCGGAGTTGAAATGTCTAATACTCGGGGGCACGCACTGAAGGTGACGGGGGAAAGATCAAAGGAGATGTGAGGGGCAAGTTTTTTACACAGAGAGTGGTGGGTGTCTGGAACGCGCTGCCAGGGGTGGTGGTGGAGGCAGATACGATTGGGGTGTTTAAGGGGCTTTTAGATAAGCACATGAATATGTGAGGAATAGAGGGATGTGGAGCAAGGGCAGGCAGAAGAGATTAGTTTAACTTGGAGTCATGTTCGACACAACATGGTAGGCTGGAGGGCCTGTTCCTGTGCTGGACTGTTCCATGTTCTATCTTACCTGTAAGAAGTCTCACAACACCAGGTTAAAGTCCAACAGGTTTATTTGGTAGCAAATACCATAAGCTTTCGGAGCAATGCTCCTTCGTCAGATGGAGTGGTCTCTGTTCTCAAACAGGGCACAGACACAGAAATCAAATTACAGAATACTGATTAGAATGCAAATCTCTACAGCCAGCCAGGTCTTAAATGTACAGACAATGTGGGTGGAGGGAGCATTCAACACAGGTTAAAGAGATGTGTATTGTCTCCAGACAGTACAGCTTGTGAAATTGTGCAAGTCCAGGAGGCAAGCTGTGGGGGTTACTGATAATGTGACATAAATCCAACATCCCGGTTTAGACCGTCCTCATGTGTGCGGAACTTGGCTATCAGTTTCTGCTCAGTGACTCTGCGCTGTCGTGTGTCGTGAAGGCCGCCTTGGAGAACGCTTACCTGAAGATCCAAGGCTGAATGCCCGTGTCCACATCATGACTATGTTACCTGTACAGGGTGAATCACAGAGGTTTTGGGTGATTCCAAAGTTAAGTGGACAACCTGTTAGGATGGAGGTTGTTACTGGTGCTGCTGTAATTCCTGTAATTCTTTAATTTCTGAGACTACACACCAACAAAAGCTGACGCCTCTTCCTTTACAGCCAGCTGATGTGATTTTACAGCCGTCTGCAGAAGAGGTCATGCCGTTAAAAGATCAGGGGAGGGATTTTCCGGATACGCTCGCCCCAAAACCGGAAAACACCGCCCGAGGTTGCATGGTCCGCCCCTCGCCCGCTATGATTCCCGTGGCGGGCGGGACGGGAAAATTCCGGTCCTCATCATGGTCAATGTACAGGTGAGTGAGCAGACAATGGAATTGTCTATCCATGTGGTCCATGGTAATTTTCCAGCTCGATTTGGGAGATTATGGTTGGAGAAGATAAAGCTGAACTGAAGTGCTGTCAACAGACTGGTTGATGTCAAAACAGACCTCCAGCACCTTCTGGATAAATGCAAGAGTGTATTGAAGAGGCACTTGGCTCAATGAAGGGAGTTCAAGTGAAACTCAAGATAGAGTCTAATAGTCAACCAAAAGGTTTCAAAGCAAGAGCAGTGCCATATGCAATTCGTCCCAAGGTCGAAGAAGAATTAGTACAACATGTTAACACTGGTACGTTAGAGCCGGCAACAACGGCTGACTGGGCCACCCCCATCGTACGTGTCATGAAATCAGATGGTTCAGTTTGTATTTGTGGTGATTTTAAAAGCACCATAAATCCAGTGTTGTGTGCTGATCAACATCCACTTCCTTTAATTGAAGATTTCATTGCTGGGTTATCAGCTGGGCAGAAATTCAGCAAGATTGATCATTCGCAAGCATATTTACAAATGAATGTACCCTCTGAATCACAACCATTGCTTACCATCGTTACTCATAAAGGTCTTTTTCATGATTAAATGTTGCTTTTTAGAATAACATCCAGACCAGCCCTATTCCACAGATCAATGGATCAGATTTTAAGTGGGCTCTCTGGTGTATAATGTTGTCTGGATGATGTTCTAATTACAGGGTCCAGTGAACAAATGTATTTGAATAATTTAAAAGCAACATTGGAATGTCTTCAAACAAGGCCCACTCTTTTTTAGCAGTTAAAGGGACAAGATCTTGGGCAGCACGGTGGCATGGTGGTTAGCACTACTACCTCACAGCACCAGGGACCCAGGTTTGATTCCCAGCTTGGGTCACTGTCTGTGCGGAGTTTGCACATTCTCCCCGTGTCTGCGTGGGTTTCCTCCGGGTGCTCCGGTTTCCTCCCACAGTCCGAAAGACGTGCTGGTTATGTGCATTGGCCATGCTAAATTCTCCCTCAGTGTACCCAAACAGGAGTGTGGCGACTAGGGGATTTGCACAGTAATTTCATTGCAGTGTTAATGTAAGCCTACTTGTGGCACTAATAAATAAGCTTTAAACTTAAAGATCTGGAGAGAAAACCAGGCAGTGGAGCTGGAGAGCTTCAAGCCAGTTTTCTCACCAGAACTGATACTCTGCCAAATTCTCTTCAGGTTCCACCCACAGAAAATAGGAGCAGGAGTAGGCCATTTGACCCCTCAAGTCTGTTCTTCTTTGATCCTAATACGACCTGTTGTAATTCAGCCAAACGCCAGTTTCCCATCACCAACACCCTTTATTGTGAGCACAGGAAAAGACCGTGTCTGCAGCTTGCAGTCAGGTAGCCTTCACCTCGGGACTTACAACAATGGTTCAGGTAGAGTAACAGGTTTAAACACCCCCGCTGGCTGCTTCCCATTGGGCAGGCCTCCACTCACTCAATCAGGGAGCTCATACTCCACGGACCCCGCAGGGAGATGTATTAATGATTCCCCCATGGAGTTTGTGACCATCATAACATCCCTCTCCCCCTTAGGCCCGTGTCTCACCCTGCACTCCCACTGCAAGGAGATCCTTTCCATCACTTGGCGCTTGGTCAGAGGTCCGTTGAAAACAGGGCTGGATCACATGATGTAAACCGAACAGGGGGCATTCTCTTCCAGAGGAAGAGTCACAGGGTTACCGATGTGGGTTCCTCCTCAGGTTCCACTTCAGCGCAGAGGCCCACCCCTTCAACCTCCATCTCCGAGTCCGTACCTTCGCTATCCAGGGGGACCAACACAGAGTCAGCTTCAAGCTGAGGGCTAGCACTGGCAATCTCCATGGCTGGTGGCGGGGGGTTGACTCGGGTAATGACTCCCTGGTCCTGAGGTGGTCCAAGTGCTTCTTTAGGGCTTTACCCTGAACTTTGACCTTGTAAGATACTGGTCCTGTTTTCTCCATAATGATCCCAGGGACCCATCTGGGACCATCCCCGAATTCCTTACATGAATCATAGAAATCATAGAAACCCTACAGTGCAGAAGGAGGCCATTAGGCCCATCGAGTCTGCACCGACCACAATCCCACCCAGGCCCTACCTCCACATATTTACCCGCTAATCCCTCTAACTACACATCTCAGGGACAATTTTTAACCTGGCCAATCAACTTAACCCGCACATCTTTGGACTGTGGGAGGAAACCGGAGCACCCGGAGGAAACCCACGCAGACACGAGGAGAATGTGCAAACTCCACACAGACAGTGACCCGAACCGGGAATCGAACCCGGGACCCTGGAGCTGTGAAGCAGCAGTGCTAACCACTGTGCTACCGTGCCGCCCCAGATCACCTGTTGCAAAAGTTCTTTCTGCAGAATCAAAGTTTCTTTTTTGGTTTTCCCTGTTGGGACTTTACCCTCCTCGCCAAGTTTGGGAATAATCGGCTCAATCATGAGGAACAGAGAGATCTTGGGGTCCATATCCACAGATCTCTAAAGGTTGCCACTCAAGTGGATAGAGCTGTGAAGAAGGCCTATAGCGTGTTAGCTTTTATTAACAGGGGGTTGGAGTTTAAGAGCCGTGGGGTTATGCTGCAACTGTACAGGACCTTGGTGAGACCACATTTGGAATATTGTGTGCAGTTCTGGTCACCTCACTATAAGAAGGATGTGGAAGCGCTGGAAAGAGTGCAGAGGAGATTTACCAGGATGCTGCCTGGTTTGGAGGGTAGGTCTTATGAGGAAAGGTTGAAGGAGCTAGGGCTGTTCTCTCTGGAGCGGAGGAGGCTGAGGGGAGACTTAATAGAGGTTTATAAAATGATGAAGGGGATAGATAGAGTGAACGTTCAAAGACTATTTCCTCGGGTGGATGGAGCTATTACAAGGGAGCATAACTATAGGGTTCGTGGTGGGAGATATAGGAAGGATATCAGAGGTAGGTTCTTTACGCAGAGAGTGGTTGGGGTGTGGAATGGACTGCCAGCAGTGATAGTGGAGTCAGACACATTAGGAACATTTAAGCGGTTATTGGATAGTCACATGGAGCACACCAGGATGATAGGGAGTGGGATAGCTTGATCTTGGTTTCAGATAAAGCTCGGCACAACATCGTGGGCTGAAGGGCCTGTTCTGTGCTGTACTGTTCTATGTTCTATGTTCTATAATCTGGTACGAAGCCATCGTCCCATCTGCTGGAGCAACACCTGTTGAGGTGTGCGGTGTGGTCCTGTACTTGAACAAAGACCATGCCAGTTTAGTTACCATGGATGCCAGGGGTTGTTTCCTCATGCCATTTCTGAAGGATTGAACCACCCGTTCTGCCAGTCCATTTGATGAGGGTTGATGAGGTGCAGTCGAGACATTTTTCTTTGTTCATGCGTGAGACATGGGTGTCGCTGGCTGGGCCAGCATTTTGTTCCCATCCCGAGTTGCCCGAGAGCAGTTGAGAGTCAACCACATTGCTGTGGCTCTGGAGTCACATGTAGGCCAGACTGGGTACGATTTCCTTCCCAAAAGGACTTTTGTGAACCAGATGGGTTTTTCATGTAGGATAGCATTGGAGAGCACAAAGTTCTGGAAATCACCGTGAGCAAAGACCGTGCCGTTATCGGAAAGCAAGACTTCCGGTATTCCATGTGTACCAAAATTTTGTCGTAATTTCTTGATCGTAGCTTGAGAAGTCATGGAGCCCGTACACTGCACCTTCAACCACTTGGGGTGTGTGTCCACCGTGACTAAGAACATGGAACCCATGAAAGGAAAGTGCAAAAGTCCACATGGACACGTACCCATGGCCTGCCAGGAAGGTCGAGGGTGGGTGCATTCCCCCCCCCCCCCCCCCGCCGAGTAAATACACACTGCATTCCCTCCCCCACCGAGTAAATACACAATGCATTCCCCCCCCCCCGCCGAGTAAATACACACTGCATTCCCCCCCCCCCCCGCCGAGTAAATACACACTGCATTCCCCCCCCCCCGAGTAAATACACACTGCATTCCCCCCCCCCGAGTAAATACACACTGCATTCCCCCCCCCCCCCCGCCGAGTAAATACACACTGCATTCCCCCCCCCGAGTAAATACACACTGCATTCCCCCCCCGAGTAAATACACACTGCATTCCCCCCCCCGCCGAGTAAATACACAATGCATTCCCTCCCCCCCCGAGTAAATACACACTGCATTTCCCCCCCCCCGAGTAAATACACACTGCATTCCCCCCCCCCCCGAGTAAATACACACTGCATTCCCCCCCCCCCCCCCCCCCACCCCGTGCTGTACCTGTCCTGGGAGTGTTTGATGGGGACAGCGTAGAGGGAGCTTTACTCTGTATCTAACCCCGTGCTGTACCTGTCCTGGGAGTGTTTGATGGGGACAGTGTAGAGGGAGCTTTACTCTGTATCTAACCCCGTGCTGTACCTGTCCTGGGAGTGTTTGATGGGGACAGTGTAGAGGGAGCTTTACTCTGTATCTAACCCCGTGCTGTACCTGTCCTGGGAGTGTTTGATGGGGACAGTGTAGAGGGAGCTTTACTCTGTATCTAACCCTGTGCTGTACCTGTCCTGGGAGTGTTTGATGGGGACAGTGTGAAGGGAGCTTTACTCTGTATCTAACCCTGAGCTGTACCTGTCCTGGGAGTGTTTGATCGGGACAGTGTAGAGGGAGCTTTACTCTGTATCTAACCCCGTGCTGTACCTGTCCTGGGAGTGTTTGATGGGGGACAGTGTAGAGGGAGCTTTACTCTGTATCTAACCCCGTGCTGTACCTGTCCTGGGAGTGTTTGATGGGGACAGTGTAGAGGGAGCTTCACTCTGTATCTAACCCCGTGCTGTCCCTGTCCTGGGAGTGTTTGATGGGGACAGTGTAGAGGGAGCTTTACTCTGTATCTAACCCCGTGCTGTACCTGTCCTGGGAGTGTTTGATGGGGACAGTGTAGAGGGAGCTTTACTCTGTATCTAACCCCGTGCTGTACCTGTCCTGGGAGTGTTTGATGGGGACAGTGTGGAGAGAGCTTTACTCTGTATCTAACCCCATGTTGTACCTGTCCTGGGAGTGTTTGATGGGGACAGTGTAGAGGGAGCTTCACTCTGTATCTAACCCCGTGCTGTACCTGTCCTGGGAGTGTTTGATGGGGGACAGTGTAGAGGGAGCTTTACTCTGTATCTAACCCCGTGCTGTACCTGTCCTGGGAGTGTTTGATGGGGGCAGTGTCGAGGGAGCTTCACTCTGTATCTAACCCCGTGCTGTCCCTGTCCTGGGAGTGTTTGATGGGGACAGTGTAGAGGGAGCTTTACTCTGTATCTAACCCCGTGCTGTACCTGTCATAAGAACATAAGAAATAGGAGCAGGAGTAGGCCATCTAGCCCCTCGAGCCTGCCCCGCCATTCAATAAGATCATGGCTGATCTGACGTGGATCAGTACCACTTACCCGCCTGATCCCCATAACCCTTAATTCCCTTACCGATCAGGAATCCATCCATCCGCGCTTTAAACATATTCAGCGAGGTAGCCTCCACCACCTCAGTGGGCAGAGAATTCCAGAGATTCACCACCCTCTGGGAGAAGAAGTTCCTCCTCAACTCTGTCTTAAACCGACCCCCCTTTATTTTGAGGCTGTGTCCTCTAGTTTTAACTTCCTTACTAAGTGGAAAGAATCTCTCCGCCTCCACCCTATCCAGCCCCCGCATTATCTTATAAGTCTCCATAAGATCCCCCCTCATCCTTCTAAACTCCAACGAGTACAAACCCAATCTCCTCAGCCTCTCCTCATAATCCAAACCCCTCATCTCCGGTATCAACCTGGTGAACCTTCTCTGCACTCCCTCCAATGCCAATATATCCTTCCTCATATAAGGGGACCAATACTGCACACAGTATTCCAGCTGCGGCCTCACCAATGCCCTGTACAGGTGCATCAAGACATCCCTGCTTTTATATTCTATCCCCTTCGCAATATAGGCCAACATCCCATTTGCCTTCTTGATCACCTGTTGTACCTGCAGACTGGGCTTTTGCGTCTCATGCACAAGGACCCCCAGGTCCCTTTGCACGGTAGCATGTTTTAATTTGTTTCCATTGAGATAGTAATCCCATTTGTTATTATTTCCTCCAAAGTGTATAACCTCGCATTTCTCAACGTTATACTCCATTTGCCATATCCTCGCCCACTCACTCAGCCTGTCCAAATCTCTCTGCAGATCTTCTCCGTCCTCCACACGATTCACTTTTCCACTTATCTTTGTGTCGTCTGCAAACTTCGTTACCCTACACTCCGTCCCCTCCTCCAGATCATCTATATAAATGGTAAATAGTTGCGGCCCGAGTACCGATCCCTGCGGCACGCCACTAGTTACCTTCCTCCAACCGGAAAAACACCCATTTATTCCGACTCTTTGCTTCCTGTCGGATAGCCAGTCCCCAATCCACTTTAACACACTACCCCCAACTCCGTGTGCCCTAATCTTCTTCAGTAGCCTTTTATGGGGCACCTTATCAAACGCCTTTTGGAAATCCAAAAACACCGCATCCACCGGTTCTCCTCCATCAACCGCCCTAGTCACATCTTCATAAAAATCCAACATGTTCGTCAAGCACGACTTTCCCCTCATGAATCCATGCTGCGTCTGATTGATCGAACCATTTCTATCCAGATGCCCTGCTATCTCCTCTTTAATAATGGATTCCAGCATTTTCCCTACTACAGACGTTAAGCTGACCGGCCTATAGTTACCCGCCTTTTGTCTCCTTCCTTTTTTAAACAGCGGCGTAACATTAGCCGTTTTCCAATCAACCGGCACTACCCCAGAATGCAACGAGTTTTGATAAATAATCACTAACGCATCCACTATTACCTCTGACATTTCTTTCAATACCCTGGGATGCATTCCATCCGGACCCGGGGACTTATCCACCTTCAGTCCCATTAGTCTACCCAGCACTGCCTCTCTGGTAACATTAATTGTATTAAGTATTTCTCCTGCTGCCAACCCTCTATCGTTAATATTTGGCAAACTATTTGTGTCCTCCACCGTGAAGACCGACACAAAAAACTTATTTAAAGACTCAGCCATATCCTCATTTCCCACTATTAACTCCCCCCTCTCGTCCTCCAAGGGTCCAACATTCACTCTAGCCACTCTATTCCTTTTTATATATTTATAAAAACTTTTACTATCATTTTTTATATTAATTGCTAGCCTAGCTTCATAGTCTATCCTTCCTTTCTTTATCGCTTTCTTAGTCTCTCTTTGTTGTTTCTTAAATTTTTCCCAATCACTTGTTTCTCCACTATTTTTGGCCACTCTGTACGCAGCTGTTTTTATTTTAATACTCTCCTTTATTTCCTTCGTTATCCACGGCTGGTTCTCCCTTTTCTTACAATCCTTGTTTTTTGCTGGAATATATTTTTGCTGAGAACTGAAAAGGATCTCCTTAAAAATCCTCCACTGTTCCTCAGCTATCCTACCTGCCAGCCTGCTCTCCCAGTCTACCTTAGCCAATTCATCCCTCATCCTATCATATTTCCCTCTGTTCAAACAGAGGACACTGGTTTGGGACCAAACTTTCTCCTCTTCCATCTGAATCAGAAATTCGACCATATTGTGGTCACTAGACCCAAGAGGGTCCTTCACAATAAGATCCTTAATTCTACCTACCTCGTTACACAATACCAGATCCAAAATAGCTCGTTCCCTCGTCGGTTCCGTAACATGCTGTTCAAGGAAACTATCCCGACAGCATTCTAAGAACTCTTCCTCCATTCCACCCTTACCGACTTGAGTCTGCCAGTCAATGTGCATGTTGAAGTCCCCCATGATTATTGCCGTTCCGTTTTTACACGCATCCCTTATCTGCTTGTTTATAGCCCTCCCTACCTCAACATTATTATTTGGGGGCCTATATACCACACCTACTAGTGTCTTTCTCCCTCTACTATTCCTCATCTCTACCCATAATGATTCCACGTTTTGTTCCTCAGAGCCTATGTCATCCCTCAGTACTACCCTGATATTATCTCTTATTAATAGCGCGACCCCACCACCTTTTCCTTCCTGTCTATTCTTCCTAAACGCCTGATACCCCTGGATATTCATCTCCCAGTCCTGGTCACCTTTCAGCCACGTTTCTGTAATGGCCACTAGATCGTACCCACTTGTGCTGATTTGCACCATCAACTCATTTACCTTGTTCCGAATGCTTCGTGCATTCAGGCAAAGTGTCCTTATTCCAGCTTTTATCTGGACCCGCTTTGATGAGTCGCGAACACCCTCTCCCTCTACTCCCTTATCTAAATTACCGCCTTCATTCACTTGCACCCTCTCCTCTACCATTAATTTTGTAATTCCCCTCACCCCTGCATCCTCCACCCCATCAATTAGTTCCTTGATCCTAGTCAACTCTTCTAGCTCCCCCCCCCCTAACCTATCTAGTTTAAATTCTCCCCAGTAACCTTAGCCAACCTACCGGCCAGGATATTGGTCCCCGTGTGATTCAAGTTCCACCCGTTTTTTGTATACAGATCACCCCTGCCCCTAAAGAGGTCCCAATGGTCCAGGAACCTGAATCCCTGCCCCCTGCACCAGTCCCTCAGCCACACATTCATCTTCCACCTCACTCCATTCCTGCCCTCACCTTCCCGTGGCACAGGCAGTAATCCTGAGATTACTACCTTTGCTTTCCTCTTTCTCAGCTGTCTCCCTAATTCCCTGTACTCCCTTTTCATGACCCCTTCTCCCTTCCTACCCACATCAGCGGTACCAATATGTACCGCTACCTCAGGCTCCTCTCCCTCCCACCTCAGGATTTCCGGGACGCGACTAGCGACATCCTGGATCCCGGCCCCAGGGAGGCAGACCACCATGCGAGAATCCCGCCTACCTCCGCAGAAACGCCTGTCTGTCCCCTTCACCATCGAGTCCCCGATTAATAGCGCCTTCCTCCTCTTTTCCTTAGCCCTCTGAGTTATAGGGCTGGACTCCACTGCGGAGACACGGCCACTGCTGCCACTGTCCTGGGAGCCACAGCTGGAGTATTGTGGAGTATTGGTTTCCTTATCTGAGGAAGGATGTCCTTACTATGGAGGGAGTACAGCGAAGGTTTACCAGGTTAATTCCTAGGAAGGCAGGTCTGTCACATGAGGAGAGATTAAGTCGGTTAGAATTATATTCACTGGCGTTTAGAAGAGTGAGAGGGGATCTCATAGAAACGTACAAAATTCTAACAGGGTTAGACAGGGTATATTCAGAAAGAATGTCCCCAGTGTTGGGGGAGTCCCAGAACTCCATAGTTGAAGATAAGGGGTAAATCTTTTAGAACTGAGGTGAGGAGAAATGTCTTCACTCAAAGGGTGGTGAATGTGTGGAACTCACTACCACAGAAAGTAGTTGAGGCCAAAACATTGTGTGATTTCAAGAAAAAATTAGATATAGGTCTTGGGACTAAAGGGATCAAGTGATATGGGAGGAAGGGCGGATCAGCCATGATCAAAATGAATGGCGGAGCAGGCTCGAAGGGTCGAATGGCCTACTCCTGCTTCTAGTTTCTATGTTTCTATGTTTCTATGGGAGTGTTTGATGGGGACAGTGTGGAGAGAGCTTTACTCTGTATCTAACCCCATGTTGTACCTGTCCTGGGAGTGTTTGATGGGGACAGTGTAGAGGGAGCTTCACTCTGTATCTAACCCCATGCTGTACCTGTCCTGGGAGTGTTTGATGGGGATAGTGTAGAGGGAGCTTCACTCTGTATCTAACCCCGTGCTGTAGCTGTCCTGGGAGTGTTTGATGGGGACAGTATGGAGGGAGCTTTACTCTGTATCTAACCCCGTGCTGTACCTGTCCTGGGAGTGTTTGATGGGGACAGTGTAGAGGGAGCTTTACTCTGTATCTAACCCCGTGCTGTACCTGTCCTGGGAGTGTTTGATGGGGACAGTGTAGAGGGAGCTTTACTCTGTATCTAACCCCGTGCTGTATGTGTCCTGGGAGTGTTTGATGGGGGACAGTGACGAGGGGTAATTTGCCTTGCAATGCATTGGTGTTTATTTGAGAAAATGGGAGAACAGCCAGCAAGTTCCATCTGGAAAACAAATTCTCTCCTTCTCCCGTTGCCATTTGGCCCTAACCCAGCCATGTCGAACGTACTGATGCCTCTCCCACATCCCTTGATTGTGCAAAGGTGGGGTTGTGTGATGTGGTGGGTTGGGGTGGTTGTGGGGGGGGGCCTTCAGATCACTCTGACCCATGCTGCCTCACCCAGTGATGGCCTCAGTTGATCTCATGAAGAAGGCAAGAGTTGGACATTTCTCTGTTTAGTGAAATGGCCCTTTTCCCCACCAGAACAATGAACCGCATTCTAACTGCTGAGTGTGTGCTCCATCCAGTTTCCTGGGGCTGTTTGAGGTTTGATGATGGCTGGTGAGGGTTGAGCAGGGGTGGGCAGCGGACATTTTGGCCCAGTCCTTGCCCCTACAGTCATGGCTAGTTGCCTCACAAAGGGCAGGCCTCAGTCATGGCATTGGGTCATAATTGGTGGTTGAGTGATGGCCTGTTATAAACTCGGGCTTCAGACAAGCAACTTAGCAGCAACGCGGGGGAGTAGAGGAAGTGTACAGAAAGAGCCCACAGCTGAGCCAAGGAGTCAGATTGAGAGAGAAAGAGGGAGAAAGAAAGAGAGCAGAGTGTCCCATTCCTTCCTTCACTCTCTCCCCCTCCACTCCTCCCCGCTCAACACACCCCCCCTCTGCCCCCCAAAAACCCCATTCAACCTCACGGCCAAATGGCTTATTTCCTGCCCTGGAGGGATCTCAATGTCGGGGACCCGGAACCTCTTTGTTCCAAAGCCTCAGGGGGTGATTGCTGCGAATACTGCGAATACATGGGCGAGATACTGCTGTATTCCTTTGGAACTGTCATTGCACTCATCATCATGGCCAACATCTTGTTTCTGGTAAGATCAGCCTCTCGGCGGGGGAGGGGGGGATATTTACCATGAAGCGGTGGGGGGAGGGAGGGTCTGATGTTAATTTGATGAGAGGTATTTACTCACTTGGGGGGTGCAGTATCAGGTGCTGATTTGGTGAGAGGGGTATTTACCATGAGGGTATCTAAGAGTCAAGCACATTGCTGTCGCTCTGGAGTCACATGTAGACCAGACCGGGTAAGGATGGCAGATTTCCTTCCCTAAAGGGCATTCGTGAACCAGATGGGTTTTTCCGACAATGGTTTCATGGTCATCAGTAGATTCTTAATTCCAGATATTTCTTACTGAATTCAAATTCCACCATCTGCCGTGGCGGGATTCGAACCCGGGTCCCCAGAACATTAGCCCTTTCCCTCGCTCTCTGTCTCCATCTCTCTCTCTCTCTCTCTCTCTGTCTCTCTCTTTCTCTGTCTCTCTCTCGGTCTCTCTCTCTCTCTCTCTCTCTCTCTCACACACACCTCACTTTGAGAGAGAGTGTGAGAGGGAGAGTGCATGAGAGAGAGACATGCGTGTGTGTATGTATGTGTGTCACAAGTCAGCTTCCAGCTTCTGATCACTGTCCAGTGATCCCTGGGTTAGAGAGAGAGAGGGGAAATCAGCCAGGGTTCCTGCTCCTGATCCCTGTCCAGTGATCCCTGGGTTAGAGAGAGAGAGGGGAAATCAGCCAGGGTTCCTGCTCCTGATCCCTGTCCAGTGATCCCTGGGTTAGAGAGAGAGAGGGGAAATCAGCCAGGGTTCCTGCTCCTGATCCCTGTCCAGTGATCCCTGGGTTAGAGAGAGAGAGGGGAAATCAGCCAGGGTTCCTGCTCCTGATCCCTGTCCAGTGATCCCTGGGTTAGAGAGAGAGAGGGGAAATCAGCCAGGGTTCCTGCTCCTGATCCCTGTCCAGTGATCCCTGGGTTAGAGAGAGAGCGGGGAAATCAGCCAGGGTTCCTGCTCCTGATCCCTGTCCTGTGATCCCTGGGTTAGAGAGAGAGGGTGTGTGCCCGTGGGGAGGGGGATGATTTTGGGATTGAGGGGTGTGTGTTGGAAGGTGATTTGCTGAGCTTGATTTCTTTGTAGGTTTATTCGAAGGTTCGCCTGACAGCAGTGTCCCGCAAGTTCAATATCCAGCAGATTAAAGGTAGGTTTCTCTCAAACTGAGACAGTGAAATTCTTCCCCACTCTTTGATATCCAGGGGTATCAGTCTCTACTCCACTCCCTTGCCGCTCCTGCCAAACCAATCCCAAT